>NC_034426.1:3081814-3163101 GCF_002078875.1 Numida meleagris
TGCGCGCGCTTCCCGCCCACCGCCGCCCCCAGCGGCCGCGCGCTTCCCGCCCCTCTCCCCTGAGGGGCGTTCTGCCCGGGCTGCCTGAGGGCGGCACCTGCCTCTGTCCCCGCGGGCGGGAGCGAAGCGCTCGAGCCAGTTTGGGTCGTTCTGCTGCGCGCGGCAGCGCGGTGGGCCTTAATAATCGGTGCCCTTGACCCGGCGTTGTTAACCCACAGCACTACGCGATGGTTTAGGAAACGCCGGCTTTGCGCGCAGGATCGTGTGGGGGGGACGGGACTCAGAGCAAGACCAATACCCAATAAACTCAATACACCCAGTAATAAACTCCACAAAGGCGATCCAGGTCCACCCTCAGATCAGCTCATAGCCGCAAATCCAGCTCCTTGCGTCGTTCCAGCTCCCAGAGCTGTCTGTGCAGGGCTGTGCTGAGGGACGGGATGAGGTGCTCTGATGTTCTGGGTGCGCTGGAATGTGCTGCCGACCTCACAGCTTCCTGCTCGGCCCCGGCTGATTTTCCTATTGCACAGAAGTGGCTTCAGGAACAACACCCGTCTTCAAAGGAAGTAAAATCGCTCCAAAATTCCCCACGCTGGAAAGAGTTTCGCCCTGCTCCCTGTAAAGTTCCACCTTGGAGCAAAGAAGAAACATTTTGTTTTACAAGGAGGAGTCTTTGAAGAGGTAGAAGTGTTTATAACCAGAGCGACTCCAGCCTGTCTTATCCATAGTAAAACCACAAAAGTACTCCAAAACAGGAATAAAGTGACAGCTAAGGGCTCACGTGCACCTGCCGGCAGCATCACGTCACGATTCCAGAATTCTTACCAACACAACTGTATCTGGGATATGTATTTAAACAAAACGTGACACCTACCTGGGAACAAACCGCATTGCTCAGGCATGTGTGCTCATACCTTGCGTTGTCACACACTGCTCAGAGTTCAACCAGTCCCAGCTGCGGCCAGGCATCGATGACACCGGAGCTGAACTATGTCAGTAATCTGATGAGATATGATGGGAGGAACCCCACCAGGTGAAAGGGGCTCTTTAGTCAGCATGCCACTGAGTTCTGGTTGGGCAACACACCAGGAAGAAGAGGAGCCAGCATCACTTCTGATGACACACGATACTTCCAACAACAGTAAGTGACGTTTTTGTGTTGGGAATTGGTCTGCATAGATGCTACAGGGAACTGCGATGGGTCAGGCTGGAGCAGAGAAGGCTCAGGGAAGACCCTATTGCTCTCTGCAACTGCCTGAAAGGAGGCTGTGGCCAGCCTCTGCTCCCAGGTAACAGCGATAAAACGAGAGGTGATGGCCTCGAGTTGCACCAGGAGAGGTTCAGGCTGGATATTAGGAAAAATTTCTTCTCAGAAAGAGTGGTGATACAGTGGCACAGGCTGCCCAGAGAAGTGGTTGGAGTCACCATCCCTGGAGGTGTTCAAGAAATGTGGTGATGTGGCATCAAGGGGCATGGTCAGCGGTATGGTGGGGATTCATTGATGGGGAGATTGGTGGGGACCAGAGGATATTAGAGGTCTTCTCCAACCTTTACGATTCTATGATACCGAGTCAGTAATGGAAACAGATTCACTTGCATTAATACAGGATGTTCCAGTTAATGTCTGAATCTGAGGAAACTTTTTGTCTGACTGCATGGTAAAGGTTATACTAAAAAAACTGCTCCATCATATTCTCACTAATTTCAGAATTCATGTAGTGTACAATAATGTGGTCCAGTGACGGTGCTCACCCAGAATATTCTATAGTCCAAAAGGAGAGAATCAGGATGTAATAGAAAATAATAAAATCAGGAGTGAAATGGCTTCAACCAAGACCATAGATCTTGGCCATCTGTGAAGGCAAAACTGATAGGTTAAGGTAATCATATCAGGCAGTGAACACAGCTGAGCTGAAGGATCAAGGTTTTGGATATTAGGAAAAACTTATCCAAAAGAGTGGTTGGGCACTGGCACAGGCTGCCCAGGGAGGTGGTAGAATCACTGTCCCTGGAGGTGTTCAAGAAACGTGGAGGTGTGATACTAAGGGACATGGCTTAGTGGGCAATATTAGTGGTAGGTAAACTGTTGGACTAGGTGGTCTTAGAGGTCTTTTCCAATTCTAGTGACTCCACAGAAGCCACCAGAGAATTCAAGATCCCTCACCTATATATAGTCTGCTCCAAAGTCTGTTCCACTCTTTGCTCACTGCTTGGGCTACCCATGGGCATTGCATACAGACCCCAAAGACTAGTCCTGTTTTGCAGAAAACATTGTGTTCAGAAGATGTTAATGAGATTAACAGGTAAGGCAAAATTAAGGAGCTAAATTTTGAGCATCCAATGCTTCCCCTGAAAGCAATTAGATTTAGGAAAGGACAGATTTCTTAATTTTTTTTATTTTTTTTTTTACAACCAATGCTAAGCATACAAACATGCAATAACACAGTCATGGAGGGTTACTGCACATTAAAGTAGCTGCTACTTACAAAGTCTTGAGGAACGGCTTCACCAAATCCTCCAGGCTCTGCAAATCCCCAAGAGAAGACTCATCAGCCCAAATGCATAGTTACTGTTGAAGGCAAACATTTATGCTGGGAAGTTCGGGCAGGCTTCTGATGACCATCAAATATGGAGCAATGCAGGATGGAGCTGGAGTGGCTTTTACAGCATCCCTTTATTTCTGACACAGAGAGGAGCTTCAGCACAGGCGCATTCACAGCTACAGCACAAAGAAGGAGGCACTGATTAGGCAGTTACTTCCACAGGCAGTTACTTCCATACAGCCAACCTTAGCACCTTCAGCTCGACATGGAAACTCACAAACAGAGCAGAGCAGATGCCAGTGCATCCATGTCACGGGATTTATGTAAAGGAAAAACAGAGGGAATTGGAAAAATTGTGATGGAATTGGTATTACTGGCAGGATGATTCATATTCCTGAACTGCTAAAATCACTGGTTACTACCTCTTCAGAGGAACAGAGTATATTCTAGCATAAATACACTACTGGTATTTTTTGCTGTTACAGGTTGTTGAGAGGGGATTTGATTACAGAGTGCAAGTTCAGTCACAGGGAGAAAAATGCCAGTAGTAAGAGCTCTAATCAAGTGGAGAAAGGCATAGTAAGAATCAGAACAATGACTGAAAGCTGGAGTTAGAAAAATCCTAATGAATTGTCTAGTTCATATTTGTTACAGAATGATTATCCTCTGGAATAAAATGCTGAAGGAAGGGTGTATTCTCCATCCCTCATGTCCTTGCATTCAGGTTGATTGCCTTTCTATGAAGTACATTATTGAATTCAAATATGAGCTATTACAATCCACACAAAAAGCTGTCTGTAATTTAGTGATATAAGGAGGTCAGGCTGGATGGGTTCAAGTCCCAACCCTGAAGATAGAAGTTCTCACACTGTTCACCAAACACATATTTTCAGCGCCCGCTTCAGTCTTTGGGTTGATCTGAGCATAGCTCCTAGGAAAAGACATTACATCAACCACACTGCTAGATGGTAGTGTTCTCATAGCCCTGCTCATAGGGATGAACAGCATCCTCCCTTGAGCATGTCCCCAACAGCCCCTCAGCCCAAACCCATAATAGTCTTTTCCTCGTGGTCTAAAACACAGATTTGCTGTCTGGATGAAATCACATGAAGCCACACACAAGTCCTTAACCATTCTCTGCTGAGTGATACCTGCAGACATTTCTGAAACTTCAGCAAGGCAAAGAGCAAATTCACTTGTTAGTAGCCCTGCTCTTTCCTAGTACAGTCAACAGTGTTTATCCCTTCGGGGATTATTTTCTTCCTTCCATTATTTTGTTAGCATTTTAAAAGCCTGAAAATATTTATTTTACTTTATCCAATCTGCACTTACTGATCTTTCCCCATCTCCAGAGTTTTAGAGGTGGTCAGTGTGAGCAAAAGCGCTTGTTTGACAACAGATATATTTTATCTTTGAGGAAACAAAGCTACATTTGCCAGCACACAAACATTATACCTATGGTGATGCAGTCCGTTAGCTGGTCCGTGGGCCGTGTACAGGAAGTTTATGACCAGACTGCTACTTTTTCTCTCATAACGGGCAATGGCTGATCCTCTGGTGTTAGGCACCAGCAACTGCCTTATTCCCCACCCCTATTTTGGAAATGGCAAGCAGTAATTAAGAGAAAATGCCTTTCTATCCCCAAACTCTGCTTACTTAGAATCCAGATTCTCTCTTAATTTAATACGAATCTTGGGAAAGTCACTTCTTGTATTCCAAAGTCACAACAATCTCTTAAATACACAACTGTCAAAGAGCTGGAGTCTCCCTGAAGTAAATCTTTGCAAAAACTTACACCAGCCTACCCCCACCAGGAGCAGCAGCTGCCTACAGTAACCTGTTAGAACATAAGGAAAATTGCTATGTCCTCTTTTCATGTTTTGCTAAATCTGGTTTGAAATCAAGACTCAAACACAAGGACATGCACGAAGTCTCTTATTTAAGAAAAATAAAGCTACACAGAACGCTAAACTGCAGGATCACAAACCCCAGATTTCAGATAATCCAGATAGAAACATTAAATGGACCAAATTTTATGACAATTTGCATCAACAGGGAAACGTCCAGGCTGCAAGAGCACAACACAAGACAACGACAGAACTCTCTGCAGCCCTACTCATTTTCGGACTTTGAGTAGATTGCAACTCTGCAAGAATAAAAATGACAGCCCTACAATTACTCACCTACATTCCTGTTGTGCCCTGGCTTCTTTTTTCTTCAGTATCTTCTTAGCTGAATTATCCTGTTACTAGCAAGTGATCCTAGGCAGCAGCATTTACAAGCTTAACCAGCTCAGAAGTTTCTTGTGCCATGTGCTGTCCTGCTGAGAATGAAGCAGGGCTTCCAGTCCAGCTAAGAGGGTTACATGTGAGCCTGTATCTCCATATTTTCTGGCAGTCACTCTTTCAAACAGGCTACATAAACTAGCTAGGGAGACCAGCCTCCTAATTTAGTTAAGATCCATGTTCAAAGCTTGGTGATGTGAATACACCCCTGGTGAGCAACCTTTCCTCTCCACACTCACACATGATGTGTCTCACTGAGGAGAGGTTTGGGCACCTGTGCACTGAAACCTGTATGAGCAGGGTGCCATGTTCCCAGAGCAACACAGCCAGACCATGCCTCCTGCAGAAGCGTTTCATTAAATGGAGAAGATACAAATAATGCCCCAAAATACACTGGCGTCTCAAAATGCTCTCAGAAGGCAAATTAGACTCTACCTGAATGTCAAAATATATTGGTTTTTTAATTGGTTCCGTAGATCCAACAGAAATGTGTCGGAGGCAGAGACAGCAAATCAAAGGAAAAATCCATGACGAGCAGCTGCCATCGCTGTGCCCAGTTGCTTTCTAATCCCTATGCTGTAGTTCCTGAAATGACAAATTGGTTGCAGAAGGAGCTGTATAGCCATGAAAACATTTAGCTTGTGCAAAATATAAGCAGCCGCTCCCTCCCTCCCTTACAATCATACACAAGTGCCTGAATATTTGTGAATTTTTGAGTTACAGTATTTTTTAGTTTGTCTGCCTAGCATAGTATCTCTCATGCCAACCATAACCGAAAATAAAAAGTTGAAATAACTGCAATCCAGAAAAAACTCTCTCCTTCCCACATCCAACAAGAAAAAACTCGCAAACTCCAAGCCAAGTCCTAGCAGACTGTTCAAAATCAGAGTATGCAGAGGCAGTTGTTACAGCAAGCAAACAACACCGCTATCCTTTGCAATTTCTTAGTGAATGGCCTTTGATGTTTATGACTGTTGAATGTAATAATCCATCTCCAAAAGTTCTGACCTTCGTTGTACTCAGAGGAGGCTCAATACTCCAAGTAAACAGAGGTTGCGGTCTCACCTCAGGTCCCAGTGGGGACTATAATTACCAGTATGCCACATTTTTGGCAAGTTTTGCCCCATGTTTGAACGAAGGATTTTGAACCTGAACTACTGCCTCCTCCCACCAGAGGAGTCAGATTTTGCAGATGATAACATGCATATTTGCTGTTAGAGTCCCACTTCTCAGAACAGCTAAATGCTTGAGGTCTGATTAACTAGCATTTAAGAATCCAGTGTGGAATGGAGAGTTACAGAAATAGCATTCTTACACTACCCCAGCATTTTACGAAGGCACTGCCAAGTCCATGTGGGAGCAGAGGAATCCCAAAACAATAGGGACAGACCTAGCAGTTACCAATTTATGAACAGCTTCCTGGCATCTTACAAAAGAGCTCAAGCCACGAGAAGGGGATCCTTACAGAAACAACATCAAGAGAAATAGTTCCAGTGTTTGCCTTTGCCCACATAAGGTAAGAGAAGAAACGAGGTCGCACAGAAGTGGAATACGATGAAACTTTACAGCTCGAAATGCATGGTTTTCATAGTCAAGTTGACATAACTCATTTCAAGTGTTTCCTCGAGAAACTGAAAATTCCAACTCAATGCAAGCAGCTGTAATTAGCTGTAATTTTCTCAGACATTGTCCCAGAAATCACAATCCCAGTCTCATAACCTCATCTGATTTATGTTAAGACATAATCAGGGTCACTTGAATTTATAATACTCCATGTGGGCTGAAACATTTGCAAGTAAAAACCAGCTATTGCATCAGCAGTGGAAAGGCCAAACTGCATTCAGAAGAAGGGTTGATTTTATTTCACATTTAGTAATTTTCATGCCTTTTCAGCGTTTAGAGTGAATCCATTTGGTTCATAATAGCGGATGCACTCTTTTGAAGTGAACTGCAATTCTGTTCTTGGATTGAATGTTTGTCTGCAATTAGAGGGGACAGGATTTGTCAACAAGATATATAGGATGGAGGGAACGAGCTATTATTCTGCAGTAGTTCAGCTTCAGACTCCAGAGTCCACAGTGGTGACTAGCCCACTTGCAAACAAAGCAGAATATGCAAGTGTTACTTCACTAGTGAATTTCCCTGCACAACTTGAAAGAAGATCAAGAACACACAGAGGGCTCCTTGACCAGTTATAGCAAAATCAATTCCATGAGCATGAAAAAAAGTCATTCAGAGCTAAAGCACCTCTCCAAAATTAGAAAGCTCAGCTATGTTTCTAGTGAAGGTACCAGTAGTTACATGTACAAGGGAGATAACAGTCTGAAAGTAGGCAAGATCAGGGAATTTAGAAGTGTTTTGAAGAAGAATGTCCAAATTATCATTCAGATCATTCAGATCTTGAAAGAGAAAGAAAGAGGTTTTCAACACACTGTCTGGGTAAAGTAGCATGGACTGGGGGGGTGGATAGATTTGAAATTAAGCTTATATTTTATTGGATGGAGAGCAAAGGAGAGAACACATCAGTGAGACTGATGCAGACTAAAAGGACAAGAGCTGCCAGTTACAACGGTAACAATGATTCTATAAATTATCAAGTACTATTTCTTCTTACAGTCAACTCAGTTTTCTAATCAAAAAAAAAAATAAATTAAGCCTCATCAAGAAAGGGAACTGATCACATAATGAAATGTTAGTTGTGATTTGTGAGGGAGTGCTCACACCTGGGCTGTCTTTCTTGTGTGCAGACAGAACATAGCCCAAGAGTAATGATCACTTCTGTGTATAGTGTTTAGTGTTTTAATAGGGCCTGTTTCACAAAGCTGAAATAATTGTGAGTCCAATTAGGAGAAAAGTTAGAGAAGGTAGAGAAATAGTGCCTAGGAAGGCAGTCACTGAGAAAGAAGCTACAAAGTACATACTACAACCATAAACAGGGTATTTTTGATAAATTGGAATCTATAAATAAAGGGATAATGAAGCAAAAGGACACAAGGAATATTCTGTGAACAATGTTTTCATTTTCAAGTCTATTTTAACATGAGAGTGGTGTTGACAATGTAGTACTTCATCATGAGATAAAGGAGTAGAGCTGTCAACAGCAGCCTGTGCTGCAGTCTGAAGGTACTAAGGCTTAAGGTGCTTTTAAGTCAAAAGTTCAGAGACTGTTAAAAGAGTGAGATGAGGGCTCTCTGGTCTGCTGACACAAGACACGCTGATAACTGTTAATAGGCAGAACTTCCAGAAGTCTGGAAGTGTGTTCATGTTGTGCTGATATTTTTTAAACATAAGTCTGCCAGCCTGGCAACAGTTCGAAGCAAAATAATGTAAGGTCTGACACAGAACTCAATTAATAGAGAAAAACCGACATCATGTAATTAGTACTAATGCACAAAAAAATTATTAAAAATGCTTTTCATTCTAATGAGATCAAAAGTTTGCTTGCTTGCTGAAAAGTGACTGTCACTATAATGGACTTTTGCACAACACTTAATTTGGTATTATATGACATGCTGATTAGGGATCCACAACAATTCAGACTTAATAGAAGACGTTAAATGAATTAGACCTGGCTATATAACAAGTCACATGATATAATTGTAAGTGAGGATATATTACTAAGTGTCTTTCTGAAGGAGTCCCTCGGGAAGTTTAATATATTGTTAGTGAAAAGGAAGAAAGCAATCAACTATCATGTGCCAGTGCTACAGCATTTAGTAAATAAGAATGGTCAAGTTTATTGCTGGAATGATCTGGATTAACTGGCAAGTTGGAATAATACATTTTAATGTCTAGGAACGCAGAATATAGGTCTTACAGGACAGAGGTGTTTCCTCTGGAAAGCAGTCGTTTTGGAAAAGTGACTAGGCTGGCAGTGAAAAGTCAAGTGAACGTGAGTTCCCAGTTGAGTGCTGTAGGAAAAAAGGGCTATGAACACAGCAGAAACCTGGAGTAGGAAGCAAGTGTCATCACCTTTCAGTTGCGGTGTCACTGCTGCTACAGTACAGTTTTGCTGACTACCACTCGAGAAGGATGTTGATAAATAGAAGAGAGCTCAGGGAACTGATGCAAAAAAAAAAAAAAAAGAGTAAGGGTCTGGGAATGACCATTTAAAATGAGGAATTCAAGAAGCTCAAATAGGTTTAGATTTTTAGGCCACTGCTGATTTGCACAAGTTTTTAAGCATATGCATAGGAAAATGAATTCAATTGCTGCAGTCTCATCTGAGCGACAAAACTATAAGAAAACCTTACAAGCCAATATGCAAATCTACATAGAATTGAAGAAAAAAACAAGAATCACTTCTACTCATATGAGGATAATTAGCTGAACCATTCACCAGCAATTCTGGCAGTTCTACTGTACCAAAAACTATTCAAGTCAAAATTTGATTCTTTGTAAAGCCTGTATAGTTCGAACAGGAAATAATTTACAGAAGTCTATAGCTATGACTGGTAGGCTGTTGGGTTAAATAGCCAGAAAAGGTTCTGTCTGCTCTGCTAGACTGTTTTTAAATATAGTCAAACAAATGTATATATACATGTGCATGTACACATAGTGTGTAAAAGTCAGAATGGACTTTTCCGTTTATCCAATTGCTTTTTCTTCTTTTGTAACAAGTATAAAGGGAAAAACAAACAAACAAACAAAAAAACAAGAGAGGGCTTAACTTCTGTGGCAACTAGAAGGGCCACAGAAAAAGAGCCCGAGTACCAACTACCCTTAATCACTTCTCTATTTCTGAGCTCACTGCTGCAAAACACAATGGAACACAGCTGATGTGTGGCAGGAGGGCAAGTTTTATAGGCTTTGCTCAGAAACAGAATTACAAAGTCAGAACAAAGCTAGAGGGGATTGTGTAAGTGCTTAATTTTCACAAATGTGACAGACTTCTTTCCAGCTAGTACTTTTTAGAAGGTAATTCTTCTAAGATAGGTACATGAGTATAACCTGTTCTTCTCCTGCTGTTTGGGCTATCTGCCTGGACACCTACAACAGAGTCCTACTTTCCATCAAATCACTGGATCCCAGGCACAGCTAGCAGAGTGAAGCCTTTTTCCAGCAGATCAATTCTTGCTGCATCCCAATTTACTAAGAAATGCTTTGTTTGGCTTGGTGGCTTTTGTTTGGTTTATTTGTTTTGTTGTTGTTGTTTTCTTATTATGGTTTTTGTTTGTTTGTTTGCTTGTTTATTCATTTGCTTTTTAAAAGAGAACTGAACATTCATTGGCAGACTTCTTCCCTGTGAGGAAAGCTGGGCTGCACACTGGAAAAGACAATGCAGCAGGAAGATTATTGAAAGGTCTCCAACCTGCATCATTTCATGAAGTCACTCAAACAGCAGCATTCACACAGCTGTATCCTATACCTTATTTTATTAATTCCACACATTCACCAGTACCACTGTAAAGAACATTAAAAATAAAACGTTTACAAGTGAGATCCATGCCTTTCAGTAGAGGATTTGATTCAATACTACTGTAACTCACGTTTTCCTGCCATTCATAAGCTGCACAAATTGCCATCAGCAGTTCCTTTAATTGAATTACAGCCTAGTTGTGGAATCAGGAAATGTGTTTTCTAATCTGAGGGGAAGAGAATGTAAAAGTGGAGATTGGTACATCCTTTTGGGATATATATATTCGCTGTTGATTTATGGGCAGGTCTGGAAGCTTTAGCAAAATTTGCATTGGTCTAGAAAGCTGTCAGGAAATTATCACCCAAAAACAGAGATAACGGGCATTTAGTAAACACTGATTGAAATAACCAGCCCCACCTTAACACTACTCCTAAAAATAGTTCAGTTTCCAGCAAACTAGAAAAAAAATAGGGTTATCTCCTGATGGCACCTGGTGCTTATGATGGTAGTTAGTTCAGCTGCATCTGCTTTATCCTTTCCATAAAACATGGGGCTGGAAAGCCTTCCAGTTCTTCACAGCAGAAAAGCTTTCTTACAGCTCCCATTTGGAGACTGTTTTAAAGCTTCCCTGTTCCGACAATTAGAATTTTTTATCTTATTTCCCTATTGTTTCTTGCTGCTACACCCTTTTGCTCTTTGACTCATGCTGTCCTTTGGGTTGAATATGTTTATTTTCCCGTTGTTCATTGCTCCTCAGAGGGCAGGCTGTTGTCTTCTCTCATAAAACAGGTTATTGGGATGACAGAAAAATGGATAACCTTTTTGTGCACTTGTTTTTGAGCTAAGAACCTCACGCAGAACTCTAGACAAGATTTTGTTTCTGCTTTGTACAATGCATTAGTAAACCTTTATCCTTTCCTAATTACTAGAACTGTACTATGTGTTTTTCTTGTCCAGAATGCTGGATCCATCCTTTGGTCTTACACTTATTCTGCTGCCTCTTCTGATGGCATCTGAATGTTCTGTATAGGAAAAATCCTCACTGGCCTATAGGTCTGTAATCCTGAATCTTGTATTGCTGAATTTTATCCATTTCAGCTGCATTAGCCTTTAGAGGTCTCAATGAATTTAAACCAGAACTCTCCCTTCATTTTGGTGCTGATTGTTTTCCCATCTTCAAAAGATTCAGCTTAAAATTCTTGCATTTATTCTCCCATCCTCACTGGCAAATCATTCCCTTTGTAGTGCTACATGAAACGTTTTGCTGTGATATATATCTCATGTTATGTTCCCTGTCTTGTAAAAGGAAGAACACAACTAAACTGGCCATTATTCCTGCTTCATAAAACCAGCCAGGACTTTGTCCCTTTTTCTACTTGCCTCCTTCACTTCCAATTACTCTTTCAATAATCTCAAATTGCAATGCTCAAACAACTGTTAGATCATTTTTCCAAACTCTTAAATATAGGAGTTACAAGTGCTGTTCTCTACTTAGATGATCCTATCCTCAAAGGGCAAATTTGTTCAAACATCTGCTTGTGTAGTCGAGTTCTTTCAGTATGCTAGAGTGAAGAACTCTGCACTCAGGAGAAATTCCAGTAATATTTGTACAGCAGCTGACAAAAATTCCAGGCTTTCTCCATATTCATGTAAGTTGGTTTTGCTAATCAGATTTCCCTTTAAAACTGAAAATCTGAATCACAAAGCTACTTTTGTTTATCTTTCATTTAATTTAAATAGAATCAATTTCTGATCTCCCAAGCTAGTATAATGTTTTTCAGCAGCAGCTTTATAATATTCTTATCACTTGCACAAATCATATTTAAAATCGTATCGTCTCTTGTTGATTCAGGCACATTTTGATGAGACAAATCTATTAGATATTAGATCCTGGACTGTCTGACCTTACATTCAATAGCATCTACTTTCTCTTCTATTATCTGGAGGTTTGTCTTTGTATAATAGTTGCTAGGAATATGTCTCTTTTTAATAATGCTACAAAGATTTTATGCAGGTGTGATTCTAATAAAAGAGAGAAGCCTTCAGAGAAGTCTTCTAGAACCGACCCGACAGAATTTTTTATCCATTTTGGCTCTTTCTAGTTCCTTACAGTCTATCTTGTCATTAGCACAAGATAGAAAGGGGAATGGTTGTCCTTTATGGATTTTTCTGGATAATGCTAATGGATTTCAGGGCAGTAGTCTACACAACTTCCATGTTGCAAGGAAGATTGAGAAAGCGGAAATCTCATTACAAAGTCAAATTTTAATGCTAGAAACATCAAATAATGCAGGGCCTGCTCTGTTTGCAGCTTTAGACTGTGCTGCAGCCAAACAACAGCTGGAAGGTGATGAGAGATAACAATGAAAGTTTATTATCAATGTTGATCCTACATTTTTTGCCACTATGAAAAACAGGCTCAGTGATGCTGCTGACTCTTTGGCTTTTGCTTATAGAAGCAAAACCAAGGCCTTGGAAATATTACTGCTGAAAAAAGCTGCCAGATCTTTCTTTTTGAAGAAACCACAACTTGTGAAGGACTTGCACAGTTCAACAATACACAGACCACAGCACTTTTATCAACACAAAGTAGCTGGCCCTCAGTACCACATCAATATTCTGTGAGCTCTTTTCCAGAGAAACAGTTTTAGCATTTGGGATTTCCTTCATTTTTGTGGTCTAACCTCCCTGTGGAAAGGGTGGTGAAAGACAACAAGGTTTGTCACGACTGAGAACCATGGGAATAGCAATGCCCTCCTCCACAGCAAACACATGGAGAAGCATGCCATAGAAGCAACATAATTATGTAACCTTTTAACAGTAACTTTCCCTCCTATGGCTTGGAAACATCCTCCTCCCACACAAACACAGCAGAGTTGACTCGCAGCTTGTTTGGATCGCACAGGTAGGAGATAATTTGCTTTGGCCTCAGTTATCACTGAAAGGGTGAGAAAAACTAGTTTAACAGGAGGCAGAACTCGAGCTGACTTCAGGCCATAAGAATGCCCTGCTCCATCTGAGCAACTCACTGGAGAGGTGTGGTTTTGGCACAGCATCAGGAAGAATCACTCCAGGTAAATAAATGTAGTTCTGACAGACTCCAGTGCTGGCCCTGAACAAGCAATTTCATTTCCTTTCAATAGTCATCAAATATAACCAAAGTCTGAAGAGATGAGAAAGTAGTACCACTTCAGAGGAAACACTCAAAAAATAAGACGGCCAAATGTGTGCAAACCTTTGCCTAGTTAAAACACAGAAAGCTATGTCTGTAGGATACACCTGTACAGCTTTCTCATGCCTGCAACCTCCAGCCCATCCATTATCATTTCCAAGAATAACACAATATCCATAACGTTCATTGAAGTGATGCACAAATACTCAAATATGACAGTCCAAATCAGATTCCAGGTGAATTGCAAGTTACTGTCTCTGTTGACACTGAATAGAATGAAAAGTTGGAAAGCTAGAAAGAAAACAACTAAGAAAGCTACCACCATCAACCACCATGACAGGAATTCTCCAGACAGGTTATAATGGCTGTTCAGCCTTTCCAGTGATGTTTTACTTTCTTACATAGGAAAACCAAGGCTTCTTCCAGAATCATCATCTAGGTTTATAGACGTGAAACAAAGCACCTTTAGAAAAGGCCTACCAGCAACCTCACTTGTCTTTCTGACCTTCAGTGGAAACAAAAACTCCAGGTGAGCTGTCTGCAATGACAGTGTATCCCAAGTGTTTATTGAAATGCTTACAGGATGCTATACTTTCTCTTCTGTTGGCACTTCCTTTTAAGTCCTACAATTACCCGTGTCGCAAGTCAGGCCCTTTGACCCTATCACAGCACTCTGTTTATGGGAATCCAGGGTGAGAGTTATCTACATGAAGAGCCCTTTCAGTGCTTCCTGCATTCTGCTTTACCGTCCAGTCCCTCCCTAGAACAGGCTGCATTTGGTGCTATGCACAGGAACGTATTTATCTTTGCTGGCAGTACTGACACCGTGTCAAGTGTCCCAGTGATGACACTAGAGTGCAAACTCCAATGCCAAGCAATCCAGCCAAACATTCAGCTGCAGTGCACTTAACCGAGTGGCTGGAGAGCATAAGGCTCCTAATTCAAACTGCAGCTGAGAAAAGCAGGCATGTCAGAAACTGAAACAAAGCCTACTAACAAGACTGAGAATGTAGTTACCCATCGTGCATCAGGCCTCAAACAGGTGCATCTAGCACCCGCTGTCAGCCTAGGTATTGAAAGTATCCTAAAAGCAGGAGGGTAAAAAAACCAAACCAAACCAAAAAAAGAACAGAAAGAGTAGCCGACTCTGCAGGAGTAAGGCTGGTAAAAGCAGTAGCCAGTCACTGACAGGTTCAGGACAAGCCACTTTTGAAGTGCTAGCATCTAGAGGCAGAGAGAATTCCCTCTGAAGCAGCTATCCACAGTCTGCTGCCTTCCTGCAGTGGTATGAGCTTGGATAAAGCACAAAATTTACAGGGCTTCTTACAGGGCACAGCTGTCAGCCCATGCTCTCCATACTTTTGGGTATAGCACTCCTTTTAGTCAAGGCCTTTCACACCAACATCTTTACTTTTCTTTTTTCCAGTTTCTTCTGAAAGTAAGTATTTCTGTGTGAGAGCAGAGGCAGGGTCTGCACAGTAGAAGAGACTGCAGCCTCTGTCTGTAGACACAGTATGCTTCTTGAAGCACCTCATTGACACAATGGACTCTGTGGGGAGGCTTTTGTTTCAGAGAATTATAACTGAATCAATGCAGGCGACCTCCTCGGTACCTGTTGCAAGGTCAAAATATTTTATAGCTGCAAATTTATTTACAGGTGGCAGAGAGAAGAAAGAAGAGATTTAGCTAAGGTATTTAAGTATAAGATGTTTGTGATTGGCAACCGCAGAAATCTTGCTAAATTTTGGATGAAGCAGTAAGCTCGGGAGATGAGCTACAGTGCGGGGCTCTTAACGGGCTGTCAGCACCAGGCAGTGCGGAGGAAGGTGCAACGTCCCTCCCAGTGGGCGGCTGTGGTACAGCAAGCCCAGGAGCACGAACGTTTCTGTCATTAAAAGATTTTATTTTGTTTCTAACCTTGCTGAGCGATCTGGCAACACTTTCTGCTTCTTGCATGTGCCGTGTTGAGGTATCTGTCGAATTTGCCATACCCCTCCCTTAACTGAGAGCTCATATTGCAAGCATGAAAATGAAGATAGACACCACCAATTCTTTGTTGCCCAGGGATAAGTCTGTTCCCCATATTTCCCACTATGCACGCTTTCAGAACTCACAACAATGTACTCCTATTTCCTGGTGGCAGCAGGACTTCAGCATAGCTTTCAAAACACTTTGCCACTCTCTGATGGCAGGTGCAATAGAAACATTATTTACTACTGTATTTTCCTGGCAGCTTTCCTAGATCTTTCTTGGAGCAGATGGAGAATGAGCAGCACTAACAGTGAAGCTGTGGGTGCAATCATTCACACATGCCTAATACTCCTTGAGTAGCAATCACTTCACTCAGTATGGAAGAGCGTGCTTATCGTTGGTGCTGCAGCAGCCAGAGTCCTTCCCTGATGCAGCAACCCAGAAGACACCATTCACAAGTGCTTCCCTAGGCAGTCAGGAAGGGGCTTGCTGCTGCCACTAGCTGTAAGACCAGGGCTGAGAGTTAGAGCAAAGGAGCAGTGATGAGGAAAAATATGTGAAGTATTTTCCTCCACCCCTAGGAAACAGGTGGCAATCCTATTACTGTGGGGGCGGGGGAAGGCTTTGAGTACTGTAATCAACCAACCTCGTGTGAACAAGGAAATACTCTGTTTCTTGCAGAACAGTGTGAGCAACCAGATGCATTAGAAAACCCAAATCTTCGATACACATGACTCACCCTTAAATCCCTTCTGGTACTTCCTCACCTTTTATTTCACAGCCCCTAGCAAGCAGCAAGAGCATGTGCATGAGCCAGACACAAAGTTTGCTCAACCTGGGTCAGCAACAGGTGCAGAGCATACCTTCATGGGGAACGTTTCTGTGGGTGTAACCACACAATGTGCTCAGCCTGGAATGCAAGCAGGGTTTCCTAGAGTAGTTCACATTTCTTGAAAAAAGGTGACAGAATAAAGAGAAAGGTATAAAATACTAAAAAACATCTTAAATATACATGCAGCAAAGTTTGTTGTTACAGCTCTGTCACAGCAGTACTGGTTCACACCCTGGTGTATGCTGTCATTCCTTTCCCATGTGGACAGGGCTCCCTGAGCTAATACTCTGCAGTGTACTCTGCACACACTGATTTTGTTGTTGCCATCCCAATAGTTTGCATTAAGTCTCTTTGTCTGGCCCTCAGGTCAATGGTGGGCATCCTCTCTAAGGGTTAACACCTATTTCAGCCTTGAAAATGGCCAAGGCAGGATCTGTTCATACTCTCTGCTTCCCTTCACCCTTGGCCTCCCCGCAGCCCTTGAAGAAGTAGGCACAGGTGACAAAGTGTCCTTCTGCAGAGGTAGAACACGGCATTTCCCAGTTCCTGAATTCTCCTATAGCCGTACTCGCATCTGCTGCATCAGAGGGCAGGCAGCTCCCCCTCCTGGTGCATGGCCACCTGCCACCTTCGGATCACCTGTGCACATGATTGTAAGTGTGTCACGTTCCTCTGCTCCTTACTTTCTGCTGATGGGAGCTAATCTGGCAAGCAGAGACTGTATTCTCTGCGTATAACCAACATGCTGCAAATGAAAAGCAAAAATGCACTGAAGGGCATCTGGTGAATATCTTTCATCTGTCAGATAGCCTGCATTCTATGCTGGTCCTCTTTTATTAGGCCAGGCTAATTTACAAGTTTTTCTAGGTAAAGAAAATGCTTGGAGATGAGAGGTGATGAGTTATTTACATTTCAGTCAGCCCCAAGTGGATAGTGGGGCACTATCGCTCTCTCCCATATGGGGTAGATAGCCAATGCCACATGGTTCTTGATGTGAATTAAGAAAACACAACGTGCAGCAAAAATCCCTGCATGACAGATGGGGGTCTATGGCACAGAGCAATTAGATGTCTTGCTAAAGGTCTCACTAAAAATCTGTAGCAAAGCCAAGGACTGAATAAAGATGTCAAATAGCTGTAACACTCCTGTGCTTTCCCTAGAAGACTGTTTAAAAATCAATGCTCTCCAAATTAGTCCAGATGATATAGCCATGGAGAAATGCATTCCCTGCCAAATTTTATCCTTATCTCCATTTTTCAGGAGGTATCCCTGACTGTATCTCCCCTAACCTCTGGCGGATTAGGCTTTGTCCAAGGTAGAAGAGTGACTGAGCTGAAGTGAAAAGTTAGTCTGTGTTTCACTGGGCTAAAACTAGCACTGTTTAGTAGAGAAAAATGTTTGAACAGAAACTGAATCCTAACAGCCTCCCAATGACATTCTGAACCTGTAGAGCTTAAACTAGACAAACCTGGTTTGTTTTTACAAATCTGTAGCCTGTTTCTGCAGAAAGTGGAGATGGTTTATCAGAGGAAATACTAAACTTGTTTCAGCCTTTCCTAAGATCAAACGTACATAGGTTTCTAAGGAATCTTTTCTTCTTGCAAACTAAACACAGGAGGGGAGAGAATCTGGGAGGTGCTTTGATTCTACAAACCCAAACAATACACAGGGACTTGGGAGAGCACTCAAGATCTCGTGCAGCTTCCTCAGATATGCACCAACATAAAGCCAGTTAAAACTGTTCCTGTAACATAGGTGCAGTTGCTTATAAAATATCATTGCTAAGTAAATGGGTAAAGGCATGTCATGCTGCACTTTTGACCTTTCTGGATGCAGGGTACAATAGATAATACAGAGTACTGTTTGCTTCTATAGTAAGCAGATAGAATTTGTCTGGATACTTCATGAAGAAATGGTGCTTGAAGAAAACATGTCTGATATCCAGCTTCTTTAGTGAGTTAATGTACTGCTTGTCAAGACATCTACAAAGTCGTTGTGCCCTAGCTCTAATTTCTATATGACACAAATATAGCTATGCCAGATGAAAGCCTGGAGCTGCTAGAGGAACACATGCTCCTTTCCAAAAGGAGCATTTGCTTCAGTCTAATTGAACGTATCATCATAACTTGGACAAAACCCTGCTCTTCCACCTCATCTGTCTATATTTAAAAAAAGAAGAAAAAGAGCAAGGCAAACAATGTATTGCACCATTCCACCTTCATTGCTCCCTATATATTTTCCGCTGCAAACAGAGCCCAGAGGAAGGAAGAAATCAGTCTCACCTATCCAGATAATCTGGAAATGGTCAAAACATGCTTATAGCTGCACTCTATTCTCCAATGCCTTGGTCTTCAAGCCCTTCAGGGAAGGACTGTCATTACTCTGTAAGGGATCCAATGAGCACCCATCCCTATACACTGAATAATTAATACTGAATATGTTTACAAATCAAATTTTCTTTCGGCTGTCTCCACTCATTTCACTTAGTGAGGATGAGGGGTCTCACTGGGCTGTTAGGTACCAAAGCCTCACCCCAGCAGCTGACCCTGATAGTTCACACTGTGAGAAGCAGGGGAAGAGCTTGCACACAGCAAGCCTTGCAGAAGTATTGGTGACACTGCCTCAGATGTTACACTGTATGGTCCTTGTCAGAACAGGGGACTGGCAGCCCAGGAGCCTATATGGGGCACTGAAGTGCTGTGCCTTTGATGAAACACACCGCTTTGTATCCAGTTCTTTTGGAAGCCTCATTTCAGGGTAAAGAACAAAAAGGATTGTTATCCTCTTCTAATTGGAAGATGGGAAGCACTTTATAGATTCTGCCATATGTGCTGTTAAGTGCTATTTCTCTTCTGGGAATGCTTCCCATATGCCTCCTGTGGCCACTTAGATGGACGAAGGCATAGTCTTTTCTTTGGTGTTACCTCATATTTGCAAGCTTCCGTTCACCTACACACACTCTCTAAGCTCCAGTTTCTCTTTAGGCTAGTCTCAGAATCAGAAGCCTGTTAGGCTGCTGGTAGCTGGCTATTTTTGTTAGCAGATCTTTAAATAAAAGTAATGTTTAGAGACAATCCAGCTTTCTTGGCTTCTGTTTTCCAGAAAACTAAACCAAAACAAAATTTGAGTAGAACACATTTAAAAACTTACCAAATCTGAGTAAATTTCTACATCATGCATTGTTTTCAAATACAATATGTTTTCTGGCCAAAAGCACAAGGTCAGCATTTTTTCAGGAAATGAGATATTTTCAGAATAAGCAACAGGAGTGTCGTGCTCCTAGGGGGTTACATCAAGACAGAGCATACTGCACCGTAGTTGATTAATCCCAACATAGCACACTAACATGTAAGAGTAGAGTATCTACAACAACATCTCCAGTTATCTCTGAATGTAAGACCCCATTCTGCTGAGAACAAATAGTAACATTTAAGCTATTTCAGAAAGGTATCTTAATAATCATCTCAACAGATCAGGCAGAGCATACAGAAGCATCTACAAAAATCAGTTTGAGCAGATCTGGGATTCAAACTTTGTCAATATGTTCCAGTGCTGTATGAAACAGTAATATTTATGGGGTTTGTAGCTTATGAGAGGCCTGTTCACGCAGAATAGAGTCATTGTAGATATCTCCCCTCTAGATGTAGCAGAAGCATACAGCAGCATTCGGACATGACAAAAGAAAGCATTAAAATGATAGCTGTAGCTTGTTGTGTTTGGAGCATCAGAAGGTCCCTGGCTGGCCTTGTGAGAGTAACTTGCTTCTTATGGAAACCCTTGCACAACCTGTCGTGCATGATTAATAATTAACACTGAATACGTTTACAAATTGAATTTTTCTGCTGTCTCCACGCATTTCCCTCAGAAAGGATGAGGAACCTCACTGAGCTGTTCAATACCATAGCCTCCCCCTGCAGCTGACCCTGACAGCTTGCCCTGTGACAGGCAAAGAATCACCTTGCACCTGAGTAATTACCTCGATTACTTTTGGCAGACTAGCTCCCTCTTTCAGTGACAATACTTCAAGATGATTTTTATAATTAGTTCAATAATTCATTGAATACATGAGCAAAATTAAAAGTACAGGATATCAGTCTCTATCAGGGCTCTGAACTCTGTTCCAGTGTTTTGGGATAAAACCACATGTGATGCTCTCACCCCAGCTTTCCAGATTTCCTTCACCTACTGCCAATACCAGCAGAGACTGCTTGTTGCCCTCTCTGCTCTGTTAGCTAAAGCAGTCCTTGCAAGAGGAATGGGGACATGGCAGAAATTGACTCTCTGCATTTTCTAACCAGGAATAGTTCCAGGTGGTCAATGGCTCATAATTTGCTATTGACTTAGAAATGGATTCCTAATAATCTCATTTGTGGAGGATGCAGTAAAAAAAACCTAAAAAGCAAGAGAAAGTTAGGCAGAGGAGTGTGAGGTGTTTTTTGCTCAATAAGAGGCAAAGCAGGTCTTTGCTGCTATTTTTAACTCCAAGGACCTGATCTCCTTCCCAGCTCCAAGTCTGGAGTTTCAGCCAAGAAACAGACTACCTTCAGAGCCCTCGTGCTGCATGTCTAAAACATTAGGATAGCAGCTGTAGACTTTACATACACTTATCAATAATGCTGGGAATAAAACCGTTTGCAAGAACAATAATCCATTTGTGAATGGAAGGAGGGAAAAATTTTCATGTACCTTTCTTTGAAGCTTTCAAGTTCCCTATATCCCCCACATCACCAATGTTCCTTAAAGCCAGGCACAACTATCTTCAACTGTAAAATACATTTTCTAGTATCAGAATAAAAGAAGCATGGGTGGAAGCTGATGTAATAACCATTCACTTTGCTTTCAATTACACATTAGTCACATAGCTGCATGTTGCAAGTGTCGAATAGGACTTGGCAGATACAGTTTGACACCAGGTACATGAAAAAAATAATTCAAGATACAGGCAGAGAGATTGGGTACATGAATAAATACAAAGCATTACAGCTTTTCTACAGAAATTCTCCCACCACCTATCAGAAATAGAAAAATCACTGCATAACTATTAACTTTACAGCAATGCTTTTATTTATTCATTTTTATTAATCCGCTTTCATCCATGAATGGTCCCAGGAGAGACTGCTATCCCAGTCTTTCTTCTACCTAACCTTTACAGTTATCTAAGTGCAACCTCGTTCTCCTACAAGCTTGCAGTGTGCCAAAGCTAAAGTTGCTTCCATGCAACTTGACACTCAGCCCAAGTTTGCAGGAGTAAAAACAAAGCCTGATCTTACTCGGCATTTTTAGTTAGTGTTGTTCAAAACTGTCTCAATGTTGTAACTTTCTTTCCCCAGGCCTTGGATTCAGATATACTAAAAGAGCCATCAGTCCCCGGCTCCCTCAGACAAGCCTCTCTGCATCAAATGCAGAAACCCTGAGAGCCTCTTGCTGTTCCTAAAATACTACTTTGCTCTTGCAGAATTGTTTATGGCCATGTGTTCCTTTTGAAGGGACAAGAAGAATCACACTTCAGGCTGAGTGAGATTTTCACTCATGCTTTCAGTTTGGTCTTCTTGCCTACCAATTTCTTGTTCAATATGCTGCTTAGAGGTAATTAGAATTTATTTGGGTTAAAAGTACCATTCACCATTTCTATGGCTTTTTACACATCCCTGGCTCAAGTGTGGGACAGATAGAAATGACATCACTCTCTAAGAGCCAGTCATGGTTTAGCAGCTGACGTCAGGCCTGACTCCCTGAATCCAGACTCCTACCTTTAGGGCAGACAACTGCATGCTAGGCATTCAGTCCAGAAGGGCTCACTGTTCTCACATCACACACTCCTCCCCAAGATAGGCCCCAAATTTGATAAGTCCACAATTGTCACAAAAATTACAGAAAAGGTTAGGCCACTACAAGTATCTTTGGTTTCTGAGAGAGCGTTGGACAGTCCAAGGAAATTATCACTCTACATGGGAGAACTAACAAGCCCCAGTAGTACATTCTTCCATACATCCTTAAAAAGTTTTTTTGAAGAAGGGCCCATTGAGATTACTGCCAGCTTGAGTGTCAGCGTGGGGGTACTGCTGCCTCCTTAACATGTGGAGACCAGAACCAATAGCCAGAATTAAGAGTGTGGAAACAATTTCCTTCTCACTGTTCACTCTTGGGGGTTCTTGTTCAGATCTATTTTGGAATGATTGCTTTGGGGTTTAATGCTAATAAGGTTGAATTTAATTGCAGTCTTGCTATTCCCTCTGAAATCATAAAGGATACGTGTAAATAATTTGAAGGCAATAATCTTTTCACTGCTCTTTCCAATAAAGGAAACCAATGAGGGAAGAACCATCCATATATTGGTGTTAATAACGTGCCCTCCAGAGAGGTATTCACTTTAAAGCAGAAGGTGCTGGACTAGATTGCATACTCAGTAGCATTAATTTAAACTAGTGTTGCCAGAAGGAGCAGAGAGGGGATCCGTCCCCCTGTACTCAGCTCTGGTGGGGCCACACCTCGAGTACTGTGTCCAGTGTTGGGCTGCTCACTACAAAAAAGACATTGAGGCCCTGAAGTGTGTCCAGAGAAGGGCAGTGGAGCTGTGAGGGTTTTGGAGCACAAGTGTGATGGGCAGTGGCTGAGGGAACTGGGATTGTTTAGTCTGGAGAAAAGGAGGCTCGAGGGAGATCTTATTGCTCTCTACAACTGCCTGAAAGGAGGCTGCAGAGACGTGGGGGTCAGCCTCTGCTCCTGCATAACTAGTGACGGGACTAGAGGGAACGGCCTCAAGTTGTGGCAGGGGAAGTTGAGGTTGGATATTAGGAAAAATTTCTTCTCTGAAAGAGTGGTCAGGTGCTAGAACAGGCTGCCCAGGGAGGTGGCGGAGTCACCGTTCCTGGAGGCATTCAAGAAATGTTTAGATGTGGTACTAAGGGACATGATTTGGTGGGGAAATATTGGCGGTAGGTGGACGGTTGGACTGGATGATCTTGGAGGTCTTTTCTAACCTTGGTGATTCTATGATTAGACTATTCTAATTTACATACAGGTTTGGCAAAGACTGGATTTGGGAAGCCCTCCAACAAAACATTCCCTGTGGTCACTTCAAAGAGGTACACAGTGATTTATATATTTTTTTCTTTTTTCTTTCTTCATTCTGATGAGACTGGGATTATGCAATGCATCTGCCAATTCTGATTCATTTATCTTTTTACCATCTGCTTCTGGTAACATTTTTGTGCGCCAGACACTTTGGACTTTTCTTATCCATACTTAATATTACTATGTGGGAATCTCTTCCTCTATTTCCATCCCTCCTTTTCCCAAAGTCCTGAGCAAGCAGTGGTGGAAATGGAGGCACAAGAAGCATGATGCTGTTATTCTCAAGGTGCCTTGACTTAGCACCTCTTACTTATTAGAATCTTCATCAACACTTCCTAATACAGTAGCAAAAGTTATTAACTCTTCACACAGAGTCCATGGAACAGCTCACATCTTTGTGCTGGCTAAAAGAAAGAGGCCCCAGTAAAGAAATAGGACAGGGCAAGTAAGAGGTGATCAAAGGGATCATTTTGGGGAAAAAATGTATGTATATTAAAAGCTCCCTCCTATATATAAGCTTATTTATAGAGAGTTAATAGAACAAAGGTAGCCTACTGAGTGTTCTCTAGCTGGCAGACCATGCATCAAGCTGCTCTCATCTGCTCACAGAGTGAAGGAGCGCTCCCTCAGATTTGGGTTGGGTGGAACTGTAGCAAGACCTGAGGGTCACTGCCGTGTTGAGTTCTGGAGCTGTTACATTTTAAAAATAAAGGGGAAAGAGCCACACAGCTGAAAGGACTGAGCACAGCCCTGCCGAAAAGGACCTGCTGGTCCTGGTGGATGGAAAGGTGGACATCAGCTAGCAATGTGTCCTCACAGCCCAGATAGCCAGCTGTATCCTGGGCTGCATCAAAAGCAGCATGGCCAGCAGGGCGAGGGAGGTGATCCTGCCCCTCTGCTCTGTGCTGTGAGACCTCACCTGGAGCACTGCGTCCAGATGTGGAGTCCTCAGTACAGGAGAGACATGAACCTGTTAGAGCATATCCAGAGGAGGTCCACAAAAAGGATCCAAGGGATGGAACACCTCTCCTATGAGGACAGGCTGAGAGAGCTGGGGCTGTTCAGCCTGGAGGAGAGAAGACTCCGAGGTGACCTGAGAGCAGCCTGTCAGTATCTAAAGCGGAGCTACAGGAAAGAAGGGGACAGACTCTTTAGCAGGATCTGTGGTCATAGGACAAGGAGAAATGGTTTCAAACTTCAAGAGGGTAGATTCAGGTTGGATATAAGGAAGAAGCCTTTCACAGTGTGGATGGTGAGGCACTGGAACAGGTTGCCCAATGATATGGTGGATGCCCATCCCTGGAGACTTTCAAGGCCAGGATGGACTAGGCTCTGAGCACCTGATGGAGCTGTGGATGTCCCTGTAAATTGCAAGGGAGTTGAACTAAATGACCTTTAAAGGTCCCTTCCAACCCTAAGGATTCTATGATTCTATGAAAATAGCCCACACAGCAATTCAGCTTCAGCCCTTCCTTCACTTGAAATTACAATCATTCTCTCTCCCCACCAAAGATAAATAGAAACATTGCCATTGCAAAGCCTTAGTCAGAAAAGTAAGTCTGCAAATGAAGGCTGATAAAACAGTAGATTTCTCACGATATTTTGTTTTGATTAACTTTGTATACTTAGGGACATGTTATAATGAAAGGACTGCTTCTAGCTCTTCCTCAAACTACATGAAGTTCTCACAAAATAATGCAGAGAAGCAAAAGTTAAAAAAAAAGAAATCCATGATGAGCAGCATACTGAATTCTGCTTTCAATGAAAAACCAGACATCAAACTCAACTGCAAGCTGTCAGGTGAGTGCATTTAAGTCCAAAAAGCACAGCTAGTATTGCGGGGTTTTTAATTCACTTGTGGGAAGTCACAGTGAGGCTGTAACTAGTATTTATAGGTGACAGTCATACCTCATCCTCAGTAGCTCCAGTCATTCCAGGCTTCCAAATCCCTCACCACTGCCAAGCAATATATTTCTCCTAGCATTAATTACAGACACTGATGCAGCTTTGGTACAAAGAGAATAACACAAATTACACAGCAAGCAAATTCATAATCTTTCTTAAGAGACTTTTTAAGTATGATAAATGACATTCACCTACGTGGGTAGAGAAAGGGCTGAAGAGGAAGTTTGCACTGAGAGCAAGAGAACAGAGAAAATTTCTACCTAGGATAGGAAATAAGAACAGTGCAACGAGGTACAGCTGTTGTCTTTTTGCCATTCTGAAGGAGAAGTTAAGTGGACAGCTGCCTTGCCATTCTACTGAAACCCAGGGGGGGGAAAAAAGGCCAGTGAAGAGAAGCTGCCTGGCAGACTACAGGTCCAGAGCCTGCACTGAGTTTGGAGTGTCATCCGTGGTTAGCAGCGTATCTCAGCATCTTAGCTGGAGAACTGAATTAGTCATGAAGTAAAAAGAGAAGACAGTTTGCCCTGAGGGCTAGAGCAGCCACTGTCCTCTTTTGCTGTACAAGGAGACACAAGGGGTAGCAAGTGTGATGCTCAAAGGCATAACAAACATTTACAGAGTACATGCTATGGGAGCTAATCAGGTTTTTGCTAAAATATGTATGTGCAATAAATAAAATACCAAGTTATATAAATATATCTGTCTTGGTTCATTCCACTATGTCAGGAGAGCTCAGCAGTTTGTACAGCTTCACAAGGGCTTTCTTCTGCATGTCACTGAATTTCAGCTGTTTTATGCCTGACAGCTTCATGACAAGAACATTCTGCTGACAGATATTGACCATGGTACGTGTTTCCCCAGCACATCTGGCCCCACGGTTAAATACCTGGGATTGCTTCTGAGCTGACTGCAGTGCTTTGCTTTTAAATGGACCATTATGAGCTGACTGGAGGGATCTCTAACTTTTCAAATCCCTTGAATTCTCTTGTCTATGTGTGATGGGACTTACAAAAAGACACTGAATTGTAACAGATTTTCATGGCAGATTTTAGTTAGTTTTAGTCTCTTTCCGGGTGAAGGTCAATGCACATTAAGTAACAGCAAGTGCAAACATCCAAGTGCTCCATTTGCCTTTGTACAAAGGTCTATGCAATCTCAGGCCCCACACCATGCATGTGGGATTCACCACTCCAACGCACTTTCTAAATCAAGTCTGACAAACAGCTGCTGAGAACCACAACCTACTGACATTTCACATCAGCCCACTTTTAAGTCCCTACTTGCTAGCAGGGGACAAATCAAGATGACATAAACTCTCACAGGTCCATCTTGGGCATAGCTGCCACATACTCAGCCTTTTGGTGACTTTGTTTCACAGTTGCCCCCTTCTTTGGCTTCCACAGGGGACTGATTAGCTAGGAGTGGCTGGGAGTGCATATCTCTTTTACTGCCAGGGAAGCAGGGTGCTGCTACTCAGGAAGCACAGAAGTCCTGATTTATCTCCCTTGCAGAAAACTAACTTTGCCATTTCCTCAAGAATGAAGGCATTTTGGGTTAAAGTTCACTCTTCCAGGATGCTTCAGGATTTTTCAATGACCAGTCTTTGAAAGGACCAGGGTTCTAAAACCATAAATTGTTGTTTAGTTTCTTCTATTCTAACACTGAAAAGATCTTGGCACCAACATCCCACATCCTTTCTCTTTTATGCTTATGCATTCCTTGGCACACCTTAGGTTACAGCAAAGCACAGACCATCTCTGACACAACGTTCTAGGTTTCTAGCTATGCAGTGATGTTCAGGAACCTTATCTTAAATGCATTGGGTATCTTTTGATCCCTTTCATGTGCTCTCCATCCTCATGCAGCGCATTCTGAAGTGACTGTCCCTGCAGGAGGTGGGGGAGGGAGCTGCAGCCAGAAATTCTCCAGGGAAACTTTGCAGCTAGCTCAAAGTAAGCCGACCTGGCTCTTCCTTAACAGAAATAGCTGTCAGGATGCCTTCATATTTTATGAGCAGGGGCAGTTTAATAATACGTACATATAAAATAAAAGCCTCTCACATCAATGACAAACGGAGATACAAAAAATGTTGAAATAGGCCAGTGTTCTTTGGGCTAACAGTGTACATCTGGTTGAAAGAAACATCTTACGCTGATGTTATTTCTTAGCAATTCCACCCAGTTATTTTGGGTATGCAGTCCCAGTCCTTAAATATCTGCATAAATGTCATTCGCAGGGAGGAGAGGCTGGTTTGGTTCACTTTGCACACTCATCTGTGCTTCTCCAAGACAGAACTAGGATGCAAGGGAAGATGAAGAATGACTCAGGCTCTGCCTACACTGTAGGTTTCAAATTGGGAAAATAAGATAGCAGAAGCATTTTGTATTACCTTATGAAATGTTGTTGCCATTTTTATCAATGTTATCAATAATTTTTTGTAGAAGCACTTGTGCTGATGCCAGTTGTTTTGAAGATGTCACACTCTCCCAACCCTATTTAGACAAGTTGGAATTGTGTTTTATTTCTTTGCACTATTGGCTCTAAACATTTGAAAGCCACAAGCCATGCTATATAAACAAAAAAGGTGTCTAGTGTTCATCAGTAATAACTCAAGGTGGCTTTTAGCAGAGATTTAAATGAAAGCTCACCATTAGCTAGAATGTCTGTTGCCCCGTTGAGTCCTTTTGAGTCTTTTTCTGAGCCCAAGTCTGAGCTATGAGGCTCATTTCCAAATCCATTGACAGGATTTATCCAGGGTCTGTTAGCCATTGTAGCAGCAGTAAATGCATTACCATGGAACAGCTCAAAGAAAATAGCTTGGATTTACAATGTAATTGAACAAACTGGGAAATGAAGTAGCCCCAGCTGTTCCCTGAGTAACCTCCTTGTAACAGGAAATAAGATCAAGTGAAAACCAAAGAGGAATGTCTCCAGGAAGGCATCTCTCCTTTACCTGGAGAGTTATTATTAAATACTGTGTATTATGGGTAAGTCTGCTATAATATTATGTGTATATAACACTTCTGTTCCAAATATGTATTGATCTACTACACATGGCTACAAATAAATGCATTTATACCGTTAATATTGTGTAGGCATATATGAACAATTCTTTACCAAAATATTTGTATGTTCTGTTGTCTACATGTTTATGAAATCCTACCCCCTAAATTGAGAACACACACAGAAACATGTTCATGTGAGTGGATCACAGTCCTGCACTGTCATGATAACATGATGCTCAATACTCAAAGTGCTGAAAACTCAGCAAAATGAGAGAGACAGTGCAGGGAATGCTTCCACAAGCTTTACAGTGGTAGTCAGAATAAAAGAACCAACAAGGATATCAAGTGTGTACAGCATTGTGCACTGAAGGTTGCATTACATAGTTGAACAAACACAGAAATGTGAAATACACTCAAGAGCTCTACCCTTCCTGTAGTGAAATCCACATCCTTGAATAAAATTCAGATATAACTCCTCTCCATATGTCTGCAAGGGAGAGAGCAGCTAGGGGGCAAACCATTTATCCTGGGCAGGACTCCTCTACTGTAACAGTTCTGCAAGGCAGAGCATGGCAGTGAGCTGCTGCTGTCTGGGAGTCCATATCGTCCATATAGACAGGAGAAGCCTGCACGTGTTGGTTTTTTCTACCACACAGAACTCACTGGTACCTCCTAAACTAGCACAGGCTATTTCCAAATCTGCATTAGTGAAAGAGCCAGCATTGCTGACCCCCATCTGCAGCAAACTAAAGGCTAAGAAGAAAAAGCAAATGCCTAATCTTCTTTCTTTGCTACTGGATCTATTTTAAGGAAGGAAAAGATGGCCTTTTCCATTTGTGTTCAGCATTAAATGTCTTAATTTGGCAAAAAAGAATTAATCCGCCATGCTTTAAGGAACTGTTGAATTGAAATTTTTATTACAGAATTGTCCCACCCGTTGGTTCTTCTATACAGATTGTGTGAGGTCAGCATGGCAAGGATAAAGAAAAGGTGACTGTTTTTCATCTCTTCGTTAGGTTAAAAAAAAGATAAGCAGCACTAAATGCTAAGTAATAACTAAGACATCAAAGAGGTCACACAGAAGTCTGCCCAGTGCTCCCCTTCATATGGTCGTTGAGTTTTTGGAGAGGTGCGAGTCAGGTGGTGATGTAGCATTGCTCTCACTTTCCTTCACAGGCTTCTCCTCCACTCCCTCCCTATGTCTCACAGTTTCTAAGCCCAAGATTTTTAAGTAAACGTGCAGATTTTCTCTGCTTCTATTACATTTCAATTTGCATGCAAGCCATTGCAAACAAAACCATTACAAGCTATTTACATACATAATATATGAAATTCCTCCACTGTGTCTTCATGACCTTGATTGCTACCTGTCCTGTTTCTCTTACATAATTTGAATTGGTAAGCCATATTTTTCATGCTCCAAATATTTTGCCTTGCCTAATCCTTAAGTATTATTTTTTCATTAAGGCATTTGGAGTCCCAACCTGTAATTGACATGCGCTTTTGAGATGAATTTACTCAAGGCAAAACTGAAAATTCTGATTTGCACATCAAGTAATATCTCATCTATAGCACCAGGCACATCAAATTAAATACAGGAGAGGCATTTCTTTTCCAGGCTGTGTTCCAAAACTCATTGCACTCCCTGCTCCAATGTTGAGTTCTGTGCAAGGGAGCAAGCAAAACCTAGACATTTTTTCTCTTGAAACAGGATCATTTATATTAAGAATAAATGATTGTACATCTGAGATGAGCATCTTTAGTCTGACAGAGTAGAAGTGCCTCTGCAAATTGCTAATAAAATTAGTCATTAAAATAAAACTGGTTTGTAATATGGTTGTATTTAGAAAAATATTTACTGCGACCTCTTAATTATTGTCTTTACCAGTACAGTTGAGATTGGTAATACATCGTGTTTGGCCTTCTGGGAAATATTCAAAAACAGAAATCAAACTGAAATTGTAAGCCTTCTTACTGTACATTCTTTCTGCCTTGCACTTGAAAAACTTCACTTCCAAAAAAAACTGGGGGTGCTTCACTGTGAAATCCTGCTATGCCTCTGACTGTGCAGCCCAGTAGAAAAGTGTTTCCCTGTGCACAGTACAGCTAGACTGACTAGCCCAGGGCTGGAAGACATCCTACTTTGGTGTGAAATAAAATGTTTCTTTACATTATCTAACTTACCTAGGGAAATCAACGTGGCAAAAGCAAACAAACAAACAAATAAAAATCTGACAGACATAAGGGAAAAACAGTCGATCTCTATGGACAAAAATAAATTCCCATGAGATAACCAGAACGGTATCTAGCTGAGACAAACCTGCCAGCATTCTCCTCTACGCTGGGGTAAAATTCAGGAGAGCTGAGCAAGGGTTGCCTCACAGATAGAAACATGTTGGTGCAAATTCTGGCCTTTCACTTAGATCCTGTCGCTTGCATCTGTTCTTAAGCTTCATAAACTGCTATACTGGAGAGTGTAGGAAGAACATCCACATCTGTCACCAAAGCGTAACAATCTCTTGGAAAAATCATAGCTTAGGTGGAGTTCTGGACGGTATTTCCATGTGCTGTTAGGCCAATAGTACAAAATGAGGCGACTTCACTGTCATATGAAAAGCTGCTGCAGTATGACTTCCTGAGCAAGGAATTATCAATGAAAGTTATTGCTGGAGTCAATGGGATGCATTTTGAAAACCATACAGAATGCAAGCACAACTGTTGCCAGCTATTGCCCCATTGCAGCCCCTTCAGCTGAGTAACCCCGGGGGGTTTACAGCAGTAGGAAACAGCAGCAGCTCAGCTTAGCATCCTTACGCTTACTGCTTATGTATGCTGTCTTCCTTCACATCTTCAAGTGATTTGGCACATAAGCATTGCAACTGCTTTTGTATAGCCAAACCAAGATCTTTGTTTTCTGGCTTAAGTCACATACAAAGCAGGGGCAAAGCTACAAATTGCCTCCCAGTTCCCAGTCCCCTGGTACAACTCAGGCATCCTCCTTTTGCTCAAATGCTAGATACACAGGACACAAGAAAAACTACTGAAACATTTACCTGGAAACACAAAAGGTACCCAAATTAAAAATTTCCTTTTCACAAATTGGAGCAGCACGATTGCAAAGGGAAAGCCCTTCCCACAGGAGTGTTGGTAAGCAAGATGGGGTAAATCAGGCTCAGACATATCCCATTATGGGGAACAAGACACCTTCCTGACAGAAGCTCTCAAATATGTGAGAACTTTTTCCATTGGTTTCTCCCTGTGAGATTTTATCCTGGATCCCAGGTCACTTTCTCTTAGGAGAGTATTTAAACCTTGCAAAATCATGGAGAAATACACCAGGAACCCCTTGGACCACATCTTCCAGGTGTTTAAATCAACACAGTATAGAATGGAATCAGATATTCACTATGCCTTGGAAGTATGCATAGAGTCACTTTAAAGACCCTAATAGTACAGTCTATTTGTCATTAAAGTGACTCCTTCACTTGTCCTGTCACTGTCTGGCAAACAAGTCCTTCAGCAATGACAGACCTAAGCTTCGGGGTTCAGCAGTCAGGACTTCAGTTCTGTCGTTTTCTCACTCAGACTTTGCCCTGCGGTTCTGTGTATCACAGCCAGGGTTCACCTAGAAGTTACTGCATTTTTAATCAGGATTTTAAAATCTCTGTGAATGGAAAACACTGTGTAAAATGTAAGGGCTTTTTTGTCATCCTCCTTCTCTAAAAGATTTGCTGTTCTGTTTCTTTAAAAGGTTTTGTTCTCACCAGTGCCCAATTCCTACTGATTTGTTAGGTCTAATTAGTAAGTATTCAAATGTGCCATGCACTAATTTGAACACTGCTCAAATCCCACACAGATTTAATATAAAAATGGATTATTTGAATTTTAAACACAGTCTGTTCCACCAATTTTGATATATTAAGCAAGCTCACAAGCCATTAAAGCTGCAAAATACCAGTTGACCTAACAACCTGCGATGGTAGGGAATGAGCGAAGCTATTATTAACTGATGCTCAGAACAAAAGCTACATGTACGCCTTGGTTCTGAATGCTTTGATTTCTCCAAGATCTGGGGGAGCTTCAGGTGCTGGATGTCAGTCTAAGCCCAGAACTGCTGGGTATTCCAACGCAGGAGCAGAGGTCTACCAACCAGCTGCCCTGAGGACCAAAGCCTCACCGTGCCCCAGCACCAGGAGGTGCTCCATCCTCGCCGGGCTGCAGCCACAGAATGCAAATCATCTGTCCTGGTTTGCCTTTTTTAAGTGTTAATTAATTCATTTTAGCTAATAGGCTTTAAATACATCTTTTAGGATAGTCTAGACAAATGCTGAAGACCATTTCTTAGCACTGTTTTTGGAGCAAGAAGGTATTTTTATACTTCTGTCCCAACTTGTACTGGAGAAAAGAGAGGTTGATCGGACCTCCCAGTAACCAGTTAAAGCCTAAGATGTGCCCTCCCTTTCCCCGCCCCCACTTCTCTCACTGATGCTTACTGCAGTGACATTTACTGAGATTTTCCTCCATCAAGGTTTCTACACTGAGTTCTGGGTTTGAATTCTCCTTTTTGAGGTGAAGGAGCAGTCAGGTAAGCCAGCCCTTCAAGGTTCACCTATTGCCTCTGGCACACTGAACTGTGGGCAAATAATCTTGTCTAGACTTAGGAATGCACAGAGTGGAAGCTAGACTGCTGAGTTTAGCACAGACAAAGAAACGTGCCTTTTAACATATGCATTAAAGGGTGCTAAAAATGCATTAGCAGAGGTAGAGCAATCTAGCACAGACTGCCTCTTTGACTCGGTCTAGACAATGCCATAGAGACACAGAGACTCTTTGGAATCTACGCCGAGTACTCAGCATCCATTTCTCAGAACTGGAATAACTTTTATTTTAATTCAGCATGATAGCACCTTCTCAACACAGCAACCTGTGAAATAAATGTTTCTGGGTTCATATGAGGGCTAGCTTGACTTCTTTGCCAACATTTCCTCCTCTGAATAAGTGTAGAAATTACAGGAGAAAAGCAAATCCACCAAAGTGATGGCAAAAAGCCACAATGGGAATGATTAGGAAGATTACTTTGAGGTGGAAAACACAGCATATCTTAGTGAACAGCAAGCTCTGTATTTTCACTACTGAAGCTCCAATAAGGCGGCAATATTCAGAAAGGTGATAGTATCCTAAAACTATGCAACAGTAAATGAAAGGGAAACTGCGCTGCAGTCGTCTCAGTACAACATCAGAATAAAGGTAAGAAAAGCCTCAGAGAGAAGTGGGCTTGTTTTGGCTGCCACGGGCTTTAGGCCTAAGATTTGCTAGTTCTTTTAAAACTGAACATGGGGCCTGGTTGAGAAAGAAGCTTGACACATCATCTGCAAAATCTATCGCATCCTCCCAGCAAGATCAGCTCCATGTATCAGCATGATACAAAAACCTATTAACTTCTTTAGGTCCTGTGGACCCAGAAATGAACAAATAAGGGATTTCTTGATTACTTCATTAGTGGAATTGCATGTGCATACAAATTTGATTGATGAGAGAAATTTCAGGGTGAGAATTTGCAGAAATAGATTTGCTGTGGGGTAAATGAGCACGCAAGTTTTTCCAGATGCACAGAAAAAAAGCATTTAGCTTTTAAACAAAGAGCATCTCTCTAAGCCAAATGAAGTGTTTTACTTTGCCTTTGTAATGTGTAACACTTAAAAAGTTAAGTTTCATATTTTTTCCATTTCAAATTTTACAACTCTTAAGTGCAGGTCAACGTTTTTTACCGAATTTATTAAAGTAAAATACCTTGGTATTTTAAAAGTGCCATCCTTTTATCATTTTTTAGCTAAAATTATTTGCAAACTACCTTCCTTGTCCCTCAGAAAATCTAAATGACAGCATAAGTGGTCAGGCATTAAATGCTGAGTACAACAGTGGAGTCTCTTACTGAAACTATTCCCTGAAATGATGGCACGCTGTGGTACGGACACATCTGTGGTAAACACCTGACAGCAATTGTTAAGGTATCAAAGACTGACTAGTGTCAGTCTATAGCCTGGGAGCCCCTTGCTGTACTATTTCAGACACCTGAACTTTCTGGTCAGCACAGTGAGATTAGAAACCCTGTACATAAAGAGAACGACAAAGAATGTCTAAAGCTTCCCGTGTTTGAACACATCTAATCTTGTCTTTACTGCCCAGACTTTTCCTGGTAACCAACCTTCCAGCAGAGTCTTTATTGATATAATTAAGCTGGTAGGTGACAAAGAGGAAATGGAGGAGCCCTGTTGGATCAATGCAGTGTAGATGAAACAGAAACAGCTGTATAGCAGACTTCCAAATTGTCTTCATGCAGGTGCCAGCTGCAAACATTTCACTGGTGGGGAAGAATCCAACTTCTGTGAGCAAGGAGAGGAAAAAAACTCTCTCAAGTTTTCCCCTAGGGATGGAGAAGGGTGAGAGAGCAGAGACATCGGTTTGTTGTGCAGCACTCCCTGACTATGAGTAGCTATGCACTGCAGTGCTGACCCAGAAGATTGGTGCTTGAGGGAGCAGATCACCAAATTGCTGCCCCTTCTGGAGCACTGTGTTCACTCATCCGCGTTCTGCTGAGAAACAATCAGCAGATTTCTTCACTGCACGGCTCTGAGCTGCTCCAGGCCTGTGGGGAGATGTACATCTTCCCAGTCTGAGGGAAAGAGACTTGTGAGAAGTCACTGGGAGACTGCAAAGACATTCATTCATTTTTCCCTGTGAAGCGGGTAAACTCCCATCTTGGCAATACCACTATCTTGGCACTCTGTGTGCCCCCAGCAGGCAGGCCAGCCTGGGCTGGAATCACCCCCTGGCTCACCAGTGAGCTGACAAGCAGCACTCCACACATCCAGCTCCTCCACGTCTCAGACACTTGCAAGCTCTCATTCTGTTCTCAGTGCAGCAGAAGATCCACCTCAGTGCTTCCACTGCCCCAGCCCACCGGGAAAGCCCGTGGGAAGCACAAACAGAATGTGAATGTGCCAAGATGAGACTACAATTTAGATATGTCACCTCCTTTCTCTGTCTTCACCAAAACCTTCCTGGCAAGCAAAAATCACCAAAGCTTCAGTTCTTAACCATACTTACCAAAAAAGGTGAAATCGGGGAAAACAGAAACTGAAGAAACCAAGAAAGCAGGAAGCTTTTCTACCTCACTCTCACATGAGGCCATATGTATAAGATGCTTTGCTGTCTGAATGGAAAAAACGAAGTAATAGAATGTATGTTGAAATGAAGGATGAAGTTTCTATTGCCCTTGCCATTTATAGGTCAAAATCATCAAAACTCCCTGAAGCAAAATGGAGGGAAAGCTGCATCCAGGATACTAGTAAATGAAAAATGAGGATCAAGAAGTAAAAATAGAGACGGACAGGCCTCTGATACTCAGGAGAGAAAGGCTTTTTTGGTGGATTTAATTTAAAACTGTACAAGGGGTGCGCTTTGCTAGAGAGAAAAGACGGATGGCTGCTATTAGCATGAGATGAGCTTGTCTGACACATCCTGTCTGCAACCCTTTGCTGTAACAGGGGAGGCAGAACCCCGACAGATTGTTGTGGCTAAAATACTCGCCAGAATAATGGTGAAATAAAGTGAAACTGAAGAAACGATCCATTTTGAAAATCCACGTACAGCTTTACTATTAAGGATTTAACTCCAACACGATTTGTCTTTAGAAACATTGGAAAAAAAAAATTTTGCCTGACTTAGAAAGGAAACAAAGCAGATGAAATTGCAACTGGTGCATCTGTCGGGGTCTGTGCCCTCTGCTGCCAGAATTACTCAGCTCCCGGACAAGAGGTTAGCAAGCATCCTAGTAAAGCAGAAGTTTGATTCTGGATGAAGGGAGAAGAGGTAAATGACATGAATGCCAACCATGAAATACACATTCCTATCCCTGGTTTTGGAGACACCCTTCTAGGTTTCTGAGGTATGTGTGGGTCTGGCAGTTAGGAATGTGCAAGTACCTTCAAAGCAGCAAGGGATAGTTTGGGGGATGGTCTTTGCAGGGGAAGAAGTGAGAACATGGAGCAGGATCTTTGTTTTCTCCACGCAATTAAATAGCAGCTAAGTGCTACAAGCTTGCTCAGTCAGCCTTTATAGGAAGGGTTTCTCGTTCTGTTGGTGAAGCATTAAGAACGCTGCTGTAGCAGTTGTCTGATTCGGTGTGTGGGCCGCTGGTACTGGCAACAGGGCTATTTCAATCTAAATTTCATCTCTAGAATTAACTCTTGAGAAAGACAAAACCATAATCCGACAACAATGGAAAACAGTTTAGGAGGAGACAGATTTCTACGGCAGTTGAAGTAGTAAGAAACGACATATGTGCAAGACAGATTTATATTCAGCATATTATTTTGTCCAGTAAGTTGATGTCAGTGAAGGGCATCTGATGTCCCTGATCTGTGTTGCTTCCACACTGGTACTGCTGAGCAGGCAAATGCGAGGCTAGCTTTGGGTGCATGCCTGACCAGATAAATAAGGCTTCCCAGCACTTCCCATGACCTCTTCAATTCTTATACTGCTGAGTAAGTGTGCCAGCTGCTGCCAGTGATAGAACACTGTCAGGTACCTGAAGGACTTGCTCTCTCAAGGTAGTTGCTTCTCTTTCCCACAACGAAAGGAGCTTCATTTCGTGATCTTAGCACAGGCATCCATTTTTCTAGCGATGTTAGATGTTAAACACTGTAAGCAAATACTGTACACCAGAGTTGAGAGTATATTTAACTTGCACTGTGCCACATCTTTACCTTATTCGCAAGGCAAGATGTATGACAGAGGCATACAACACTCGTAGGTTTTGTTTGCTGGCTCACTGCGTGAGATAAAGTGAGCTCACAACAATGTGGTGCAATTCTGGCAGAGCAGCTTCTGCAGAGGAGAAAGCAGAGGCAGGCTCAGATAAGCATGCCACAAAGAAACAGGAGGTATTTCTATCCAGCTTCATTCTTTGGATGTATTTGAAGATTTAAATAAGTGCTCTGGAGAAGCAGGGAGTGGTCCTCCCTCCAATGCCTAGATTGGCTATTCATTAGTCAGCAGGCAGCCCTCCAAAGCACATTGGTACATCTTGAGCTTTCAGCCTGCTTCCTGCTGTGCCGTCTGCTTCATTTATGTTTTATTCTATTCCCTGTCCTATTCCCTCTGATAGCAGCCTGCACGTAGTGAGCACAAGAGCTTGGTGAAGGCCTAATTCTGACAGCGCAGGCCAACAAGTACCATCTGTTGGTGAGTAAGAAATATCCAAAGGGAAGAGCTTGACTGCAGAAGTATCCTGACATTCAATTTCAAAGTCTCCTTCAATCCCTACTTCCAAAGCTCACAAACACATATTCATTATGAGGTAGAATTTAAACTGTGATGGCAGAAAAGCTTGGGGGGTTCCGGATATTCCAGCATGATGCAAGTCGTGAAGATCCAGTACGCTTGCTCTGGTAGCAATCAGGAGTTGGACTCAATGATCCTTAGGGGTCACTTCCAACTTGGGATATTCTGTAGTTCCAGGATTCTAAGTTCAGCTCAAGAGGAAATATTACTTAGCCCAGCTCTTCCCTGAAGCCAGTCATTGCTGCTGATATGACAAATTAACACCAACTCCAAACTGTTAGATCTTCTAAAGGCCTCCAGTTTTGCAGAGGTGAAAGGGAAAAATAGATAATTCCACAAACCTGTTACAGAAGAATTCTAATTAGAGATCCTTCGAAGGTCGCTTTGCAGACAGCTCAATATTCCATATAAGAAACGACTGATAGGTAAGAATCAGTCTGTACACTGATCGCTCAATCCAAATGTGCTTTGCGTGGTGTGAACTCAGCACGATAAGCACCAGCAACTCCCACCCCAACCTGAATTAATATGGCACTGCAGCCTCCTGTAGATCGGGTGCCTAGCTCCTTTCAGGAGCAGTCAGCTTACAGGAAGGTACTTGGTTTCACCCTGATTTTGAAACCAGTGCAGATGTGACCAACGGGGAGTTGTCAGGTCTCATAACTAATAGCACTACAATAAGCATCAAAATTAAGCTGCATCCAGGGCAAATCAATTAAAAATATGACTTGGAAACAGTCCTACTTGTGACAGCCTCAGGCTCCTCTATCTGCCGCAGAAGCGCAGTGGTGGTATTCCTGCAGGACTCAGAGCACTAGAGACCTACCTTAGTGATGCATGATTAGAGAGGTTGGGATGTTATAAAAACGACAGGAGTGCTATGGGCAATCTTTTAGTCTGCCCTGACTGTGTTCACTGCAGGCATTATTGCTAGAAACACAAATGAGACGAGCATCAGCGCGGTGACAAAGTTTGTAATGGAGCCTAATGGCTTTACGCATCCCACCCGCTAGCAAGACAGCCCCACCACCCGTATTCACCGCCTGAGAACGGCAATGGTTTTCAGCCTTTTTGATGGAAATCTTCACCTTTGTTATATATACATGTAACTTTTCAACATTTACCTGAAAGAAATTTTAGGGAAAGCTGGAGTTTATTGCAACCAGCTAACTCACATGAAGATTAAAGATGGTAAGGGAGAGATAAATGAGAGAGGAAGAGGTCTAGCAAACAGCGTCATGCCCTCCTCACTGGCATGGAATGATCTTTCCATTCAGAAGACTGAACAATGTGTAGAACATCCCCATGGTCTGCAGCAGAACGAGAAACGAGTTCCACCTGTGGTAATTCTGCCTGCAGAAGACATGCCTTACATGAGCCATGAGAGACTTTGCAGCTGAGGTCTTTCTCACCAAAGCAGCATATCAGCAAACTCTAGGCAAGTGCAGTGCTCTGAATGGGAAGCATTACTTTTTCTCCAGTTGGTGAGAGAAAAAACAAGACAAACTCAGCAGCTTGTTTTAAAAATCTCAGATTCTAGTACATTTTCCCAAACAGGAACATCTTCTTCCCTCCTGCTGTTAATTTATAGCACATGTAGGGCAGCTGGGGGGTGAAGTGTTGTGGAAAAACTGGCTTCAAGTCCTCTTTCAAGATAAAGCGGAAAACTGTGAAATCCTTAGTTCTGTATTACCATTTACCATTAGAGAAAGAAGGGTCTCACTATGCAAGCTATCACTGAAGGCATGTACAAAACTAGATTAGCTGTCATACCACAGCTTTTACATCTTACTTTCTTTAACATGCTCTGTTAGTTAATTCCAATCTAGGCAGCAGCAAGCAGTACATGAAGGGAAAAATACATGCAAACTGCTTCTGTGTACACAAGCAAATGTACAACAAAAAAAAAATTCTTTTATGGGATTTATTTTAATTCTTTATTAAAATAGGAGATATATGTGCACTCCCCTCTCCAGCTAAAGGATTACCTTTAGCTTCATCACATTCCATATCTTCCACGTGAAGTTGTCTCACCAGATCCAATCAGGTATATTTCATTGCTCAATAGTAGAAAGGAAATGAATTTTTCTGATGAGAGGAAAGCACAGTGAATAGCTTGATTCTCCTCCCCAACACCATTTGTGATCAGTTTTGTGCTGCAAATGAAGTCAACATTTTCCTGGGTCAGAGGTGTCTAATTATTCACAGCCCTTTCATTTCCAGCAGTAGAGTCCTCGTACTTCTGCCAGTCATCATTCTATTTTGTGTCTGATTTACTTTGCATTGCTCTTAGGTTTGCAAGTCTATCTGCTATCCAAACTTGCATTATTCTTTGTTGCTTTTCCTGGGCTAATGGCAGTAGCTCTGGCAAGAGGACTTTGGCACTGATGTTGTTTTCTCCCACTTTATGAGATCCAAGGAGGGAGGAATGTAACATTCAGTTAATTTGTAGCTATCAAAAAAAAAAACAACACTCCCAAACCAGAATTTGATTATTTCAGTATTATTTTAATGAGATGAGTCAGTGTCATCCCTGTTTTTCATAAGGCAATAGAACCCCAAAGCCCAGAGCAGTGAAGAGGGAAAAACCCACAGCCACTGGATTATGCTATTTGTAATGGCACACAACATTCACTGTCATTACAGGAATTTTGTGCCTTATGATCCCAACAGTTTGCTGGGAGAAACAGGTAAGATTCGCAGTGCTTCACAATCCACTTGCTCAGGGCTTGGCTTTCGGGTGCTGCTGGGAACTACAACACCTCAATGAAAGCTGGCCACACAAATCGTGTCTTACTTGGTACTTAGTGTAATATTACGACTGTAGATACCATGGCCCATCTCTTATGCACTTTAGAGATAAGACTTCTAATGGACAGTTATATTTAAGTGATTTTACAGCTACCACTACCACTATTCACTCATATGAGGAGATACTCAAAGCTTGAGGATACGCTGACAAGCCTCAAAGGATTATAGAGGATTATAGACCATTTAACATATTAAATTGTTGTGGTTTAACCCGGGGGGGAGCTAAGCAGCACACAGCCATTCACACACTCCCCCACAGTGGAATCAGGGAGAGAACTGAAAAGGGTGAAAGTGCAAGAACTCACGGGTTGAGATAAGGACAGTTTAATAACGTGATGCACGATGTGACTGCTCACTACCAGCCAACCGACCCCCGGCCAGCTCCTCCCAGGTTTTGTTGCTCTGCATGATGTCACATGCTTCTTTGGTCAGTTTGGGTCGGCTGCTCTGCTTGTGTTCCAGCTTCCCATCCACCTCCAGCTCACTCGCTGGCAGAGCAGCACAAGAAGCTGAAAATCCTAGGACAGTTACTCTGCACTGCTCAGTAACAACTAAAACATCACAGTTATCAATGCTGTTTTCATACAGAATCCAAAACACAGCACCACACCAGCTACTACGAAGAAAACTTAATTCTACCCCAGCCAAAGCCAGAATGTACATATAGATCAGCCACAACCCTCCTCTCCTGAACCTGATGCTGACTTTGACAGTCTGCTTCTTGGATCACTTCAGACAAGTGAAAACACTCCTCCTTCTATCTGCATTTTCCAAATTCTATAGACTAATCTCAACCTGCTGAGGAATCATGGGCCTCCCCTCCTAATTTTCACAAGGCATTCTGCCTGAACTTCTATCGCCTTGGTTAGGTTAACAGTCATGCCTGGGACAGTTCTACACCTTCTGGAGCTCCCCAGCTCCACAGAATGCTCATGCCTGTTTTGCAGATTGAGGAAGGGTTGCCATATGCCAATTCAGTAGCAATTTTTTACTCACAGTCAGAAGCATCCAAGAAGTCAGTATGCAGGACTTTCCGCCATATGGAGGAATAGTTATTCGGCCTTTTCTCTAGCTGTATCTCATTAGGCAAAAAGGAAAGAAAAAGAGGAGGACTTTATTTTCTTCTTCTTTACAAATCTTGGCCTGGAGTTCACTTGAAAGGCAGCATTAATTTATGGTACTTGGGAAACCAAGTCAGAGCAGAAGGAAGCTGTAAGAATCCAGGGGATTAAGGGCAGGGTTCTGTCCAGTTCAACAGATTTTCTTACACTTTGAATGTGACTTCTTTCAGGGGAGAGGGACAAGTATTGCAGAAAGCTAGTTATGGTTCTACTGGGCTGCACAGCCCTGAGTGGAGCAAGAACCACACCCTCCATGAAGGCTTCAGTGGTGCATTATCTGCTGTAAAGCTCTTTTATTCCTATTCTGTAGCATTTTGAAGGGGTCATTAACAGCTCTTCTGTGATCTTTGTGCGTTCTGCGAAGTCTGTTTTGCTCGATATGGGAGATTCGCTTAATCTGAGGCTTTGCTGATATTTTGCTTTTTTTTTATTTATAGAAACTATTGTAGCATTACCATAGTACATACATTTGTGTTTGAACATTACAGCGTCAGTATCATGGCTAAACATACATCAGAAAAGTAATCAGATACAGGTTTAAAGGATACATAAGAAGATCAAAGCTGCTCTGCTTCCCTACGATCTTCCTCGATGTAGAAAGATGTCAGGAGGAAAAAACCTCCTCCACAGACACCGACAAAAACACAGATGATGAAGCTGTACTGCAGGCTCCAGAAACTCCACTGGAGTGATGCATCTTTCTTGGCTTGGATAGCATTGGAGATCTAGGGAGTGAACAATGTTGTCATCAACCTGGGATAAAACCATACTTCTCTCATGATTTAAGCAGACTCTTCGCAGTGTGGTCCTTGAAAAGAATAAAGCTGAGCAGGTAGGGATAAAAAGCCTGCTACTATCTTTGTTTGACAAACCCAGTGTAGTGCACGTGTACTGCACCGCTGCTCAACTTCCTTTTGGTTGAGGAATCTCATGGTTTTTTGTGTTGTTAGTGCCTCAAGTCAGAAGAATAAGAAGTACTGCAACCAATATTTATCATGACTGGTAACTCATTTTACCATTTTCTAGCCCATCTCCGGATAGGCTGCAAAGGACAGATGTTTGTCAATTACTTTCATCCTTTCTTGATGTCACTGGATAACTTTATCCATCCCTAATCAGCAGCAAATGAATAGAAACGGAATTGGCACCTATACAGCCACAAGAAGCAACAGCCATTAAAAAGGGAAGAGCTAGAAATTGATTTTGGAGACAAGAAAGGAATCTGGTTTGGAGCCAAAAGGCATTTAAGGAGTCATGGAGTGATACTGAGAGGAAATGGGAAGAAGATACCAGGCAGCTGCTCTTTTCACTGGCTTGAGGATGAGTTGGTAAAAGCTGTCATGAATTTTATTTTTGTAGACAGAAAAGCCACTTCCAAGAAACCTACAAGGTTCAATATTTAACCCAGGAACTTAAAAGCTCTTCTTAGCACAAACAAAAAGATGAATGTTGAATGCAGCCTTTTTTATTCCCTTTTTTATATCTTTGGTTATTACAATATACTACGTGATTGGAAATACATTATTATAAGACTCTTCAACCTTTGCTTGGTTTAATATGATTATGAATGACATTTTAAGGAGATAAGAGCAAGATCAGCTCTAAATGAGCACCTAGGGACTACAGCAAAGAAAACAGCGAAAATACAAACTCAGTGTGTTTAATTTTAAAAAGCTCAGTAAGCAAATCTCAGGAGTGCAAAGGGAAGAAAACCAGAAAAAGACTACTCGCTGACTCTCCAGACAATTTATAAGCTAAAGCATTAGTTGAAGTAGGTTAGCAAACAACAGCAAGATCTGAAAACAGAAGATTCAGTGTTTAATCAACTGCAGAGACGGGCGGTGTTGGAGTACTGGCACACAGAAGCCTTCCAGAACACAGTGTGGTACCCTTTGCCGAGGACCCCACGTGGACGTACAACAGTTCTATTCCTGGATTTATCATCTCTGTTCCTTGCAAACTTGCAAGGTTATACGAGGATATACCGTGACAAACTTTTTTCATCTTACACTTCTCAATTGGCTGCTATTTAAGGCAACCACATGCCAGGTACTGCATAAAAGTATTCTGCACACAGTTACTAGCAGGGTGCAGCAGCACGTCCAGCAGGAAGCCTCAGTTCTGCCTATGGCTCGAAGCTGGCAAAGAACAGTGAGTTAGAAGTAAATACAAACATTGTCATCTCTCAGGAAGGAAGCATAAAGCAACAAAACAGTCAAATAGTGGAGAACACACAAGGCATACATCAGCTTTTAAGAACCTCCCGTTTTTGTATATTATTTTAGCAGTTTTTGGTGACACAAGGATGTTGGCTATCTTGTTTGAATACGGCCAAATCAGTGCTTGGGAAATGGTTTCAATACATTTAATTAATACAGTTAATACACTCCTATGAGAAAAAGGATCTCTTCAATTGCCAAAAAAAGCGAGCTGCAGAAGGAATCCGTCAGTGAGAGGGGACTGTGTTCTCTGCTGGACAGATTACACAGTTAGGATTCCGATTTTCACCTAGGTGAGAAATGGGGAGATCTGTCTGGCTGGACCAGCTTGCTCACGCATTTCTGACTGGCTCTATCCATATCACTGTTGATATGTGACAAAGAAAGGACAGATATTCCTGAAGAGAACTTCCTAAAATAAATTCCATATAAAACAAAACTTAAACAACAACAACACAATCTTCCATCAAACACTCTCTCTCCCATGTCCTTTAAGGCAGAAAAATTGAAGTAGATGTGCAGAATTACTGCGCACCTTAAATCAAAAATAATGAAGAAAGGGAACAACACTGACAGACATCACCCACTGGAACTGAAACAAATGATCTACAATGAAAAAATGGTACCAGGCTGCTTTGTCCAGAACCACGTAAGATTAAGGTGCTTGTAGGAAGGGCAAGGAAAACAGTTCTCAAATAAGATGGGAATTCAAGGTTAAGGTCATTTGAGAACAGAGCTTTGAATGTCAGGTAATATCAAAAGGCAGTCACTGAAGTTACTCTTGTTTTGATTTTCCAGAGAATGCTGACTAATTCTAAGATTTCAAAACTAAGAATTTGAACCAAGAGTTTTAGGTTTCAATACATAAGACAGTATTTGATTTTTTTCTCAGATGACACATGGACATGGCCCTTAGGGACATGGTTTAATGGTGGACTTGTAGTGTTAGCTGAACGGTTGCACTTGATGATCTTAAAGGTCATTTTCAACCTAAATGATCCTATGATTTTATGGTTAATTTCTATGTAACTCCTCACTAACTTGGCAAAAAGTGCTTAAATGCGATACCCATGACACTGCCTTTGCAAAAATGTGTGCCTTCAAAATTTATGAATGTTCAAATTCAAAATCAAAATGAATTTCTACACACTGCAGGGAACTACTCACACCTGTAGATATAGAATTATACCCTATGTGCCTGTGGTGTCACAGCACCAGAAGTTGCATTCCACTTAAAAACATTTACAAAAATGTCCCTCTCAATTCCAGTATCAGGGTTACTCAAGGCCAACAACTTGATTAATTGCTAAGCTTCAGACCAGGAAGTGCCTCGACTTCTGAGAGTCTCCTGTCTTTCAGATCCAAAAGTTTTACCCTAAAGAAAACCCAGAAAAGCAGAAAATTCACCTACCATCCCAATGAGGTACGGGCTGCCTGCATCTCCCAGCAAGTGGCTCACCAAAATCTGCAGGGCAATGGCTGTAGACTGCCGTCTTGGTGTCACGACATACTGAAAGGGAACACAACCCACAAGAGAACGGACATTATCAGAGTGCGTCTCAGGAGTGGCCAGCTACTTATGTGACACCCTACAGGGATGGATGTATCCATTTTTTTAGTATTTCATAGTCAGAAACTGCTTACAAGTTTGGAGACAGAGAGGTTATTGGGAGGAAAACTGGATGTTTTGTTCAGGAAGAAAGTAAAGAAGATGGAATGACAACAAAATGATTACTCGCCTTTCTCCATTCGTAGACTCACAGCAACTCGTACAGACTCCCTCGGCCATGCAACTAACAGCAAAGTGCAGGCAGTAACCTGCAGAGGCACTGATTTACTAGCAAGGAGATTCAGCAAAGAAACCTCAGGGAAACCTCTCCTGACACTGTGTCAGCAGGCCTGGCCTGGCCAGGGGAAACCAGGGTGCCAGAAGTAGGTGCTGTGCCTGTGAGGGAGCTCAGCTGGGACCCTGCAGGCCGTGGAAGGCTCAGGCTGAGGGCCCCTCCAGAAGGCAGCTCCATTACAGACTGCTGGTAACTGGGTAGCACCTGAGATACAGCTGCTTTAAAACCACACCTCGAAGTGATTGTGCTTCTGAAGGCACAGGGTTTAAATAACAACTTGAAGAAGCTGTGGCATGTGTCCAGAACGCTGCAATGGATCATACAGACTATAGCTATTTTTTAAAATGAAATATAGTTGTTTGGGGGTAAATAGGGGCTTCATGTCAGTGCTACTGAAGAAAACAAACTGTGCTTGAAGAAACACAGTGTGATTCTACATAATTTGTTTGTGTCTCTGTAATACATTTATATTATTACATGGTTAAGGGAAAAGCATTCGCAGAATGAGACAGAGGCAATTTTAAACCTTTATGTATTTGTTTTTTCCAACCACTTGCTCATATCAGAGACAAAATGCTTAATACCCTCTCTTCCTCTACTTGGGCTTTTCTTGCAAATTTATCTGAGCATCACTTAAGGTGTCTCAATCACTCGCTAATGGGGTGATGCATTTTGCCAAGAGACAAACTCAAGGTATGGAAGCTATTGCGGCTTTATAGCTGCCTTCAAGGAAACACTGACATGCATGACAACAAGTTGGGAGCAGAAGAAAAAAAAGATTCTGCTCTCACATTTAACTTAGAGTTTTATTATCATTCTGTGTGTGTAAAGAGGCCTCCGAATATTAAAGAAATATTCTCTTATCACTAAGATGTAGCTACATCACAACAGCAGCATCAACACCTTATCTTCACAGTGGATGTAAAGAATTGCATTAATGGAAATTAAAACTGGAGGGTAAGGAAGCAACATTGTCCGAGACACCAATATTAGTTATTCTCAGGAGAACAAAAGAGAATATTTCAGTCTCACTCTCAGAGTGAGAGAGATAAGCAAATCATAGTAGAAAACTCTGTGCTTATGGAGCAGAGCTTGCTACAGCAGTGCTACACTGGTGATTTTCTGTTCTTGGCTCTCTGAGGACATCATATCATCTGCCCAAGACTCGGTTTTCTTTCTTCTGCTGATAATGACAGGCTGTGTTTGAGAAATGCAAATCAAATATTGTTATGTCCTTAACATATTCTGGTCGTTGCAGGCACTGGAGAATATAAATGCTCTTACTCTCTGTGTGTCCTGCACCACTTCTTTGTGGCATGCACTTGGCACCTCGTCTGCAACTTCGAGACATGTGGAACCAAGCTCTAATGAGAAAAATGGATAAGATAGAAGCTTCCTCTAATTAGCAGGATCACACAAAGTTCCCATTGTGCTGTTCATCAGGTTCTTCCACACAGTGGAGACCCTATGCAAGAGCTCAAAACTCTGTAGGCTTCGCTAGGAAAAGAAGAAACTGATCACTACCACATTCATGGACTTTGGAATAACCCATCCAGAGTAACTGCCCAGAACCTCCCAGCGTGTCAGCAACGCAGGTGGCACTCGACGCTCTGTCAGCTCTGCGTCATCTCCTAGGAGGTGCCAGTCTGGATGCCCAGACACATAAACAGGGTGCCCACACAGATGCAATTTGCAAGCCCTGTCGTGCTGCCTCTGGAGATTTTAGAGTATGTGACAGAGCTGTCAGCTAAAAAAGCAGATGGAAGAGACAGGCTGATAAATGCTTCTGTACCTCCCAGGGCACTTCTAAACAAAGACAGGAACGTGTTGGTAACCTTCCCAAGTCGAATATTAGCTTCCAGCTCCAGCAGCTCTTTTGCTATTAGCTGCCAAAAGCCCACAATGCCGAGTACCAGTACCTCACAGAGGGCAAACAAATATTTCATAAGGGACTCACGGTGACTTGCTCCTAGTTAGCCCGAGCACTGCGAGCAAGGCAGCTGCAGCACCGCTCCGCCGGCACGTTCTGATTGCGGCCGAGCAGCAAGCACCGTCCTGTGCACAGCTGAGCAAGGGGCACTAAGGCTGCTACGTGCAATGCATCCTGACGTATTAGCCACCAAGGAAGAAAGTCTTTATCAGTCCGTCAACATCTTCCTTTGTCTTCTGCTCCACGGGTCACAGGATAAATAAACTCCTAGCTACGCTGTCTGCCTGGCAGTGTCATGTAGGGAGGAGGAAAAGTAATTTTCATGGCAAAATACAAACATGCATTAGCAAATCCAGCCACAATATCAGAAATTCTACTGGTTCACACAGGAAACAATGCAAAAAAATAAATTGTTAATTATGGCATCCTTCAGTCAATGTAATAGCAGTAATACAGTGAAATGGTGGATTTTCAGCAGGATGAAACAGAAATCCCAGCTACGACTGCCACTGGATGAGCAGCCATCCACAGATGCAGCTGAATTCCATCATTTTTCTGATAAAACAATTGCTAACATTTAGAATTCAACAGATCCATGCAAAGCACAATCATGGTAGCACAGAGTATCTCTGCCTTCATGGGAAGCACACCACGGCACAGCTCTGCTCTCCACCTCCCCGCTGGTTGCCAGTCAGTGCAGTATTGCTTGAACCTAAAACCAAACTGTCTAAAATAAATAACAACTGAAGTGTGCCAGTCACTTGGGAGACAAGGGCTTCCTCCTCTCCTCATTTTACATGGGTCGAGGATATGGCAGTGACACTCAGATGGGTTTTGTGCAGGCAGCAATAGGATGCAGCGCTCCCTAAGCAAGTTCAGACTGGAGCGACAGAACTGAATGCAAGCACAGCTCCCTGCAGGCTCTGCTGCTTGGGACCAGCACTCACTTGTGCCGTACTTCCCAACCCTGCATCAACAGCATCTGACTCAGCAACGCCATCTTCCTCTTTAACAATGGCAGAGGAGAGAATTAAAACACAGATGTAGAAGTTCAAATAAAAATACATCGAGAGACCTAAAAAACCTTTCAGTGGAGATGCAAGTGATGTAAAAAGTAGACGAACAGGAATAGCAGTTGGCGGCTGGAAAAAAAAGCAGTGATTTCAGAGTAATCTGATATAGAAACTAACACAAAATTTCATTCTGAGAGGTGACAGTTTTGCTGCACCTGTTCACTGCCTCAAAGCTATTCCTCTTGTCTCAAAGAGAAAATGTTTCTGACCGTTCTGAGAGTCAGAGGAGCCCGAAACCCTGCTGCAGCCGGCGGAGGCTTGAAGCAGACAGCCAATGCACTAATGCTGACTGCAATTTGTATCTTTTTATCAAAATTCCAGGCTGCACAAAGCTGACATATAGAGAGCAGTACCGTGAAAGAGTAACTTGAGAACAGACCATGACAGTCAGTATCAGCAGCGCTTTGTTGAATAAGCACGAAATATTGGTTGTTTTATTCCTTCATCAGAATGGAAAGAAAGATTCTTCCTGCTATGGAGCTTGAGGATGAACAGGCTCATGCCATCGAGGCAGAGTCCATTCAGCCGAAGCAGAGTTCCACTGCTTCATGGCCTGTCCCTTCTGTCACTGGAAAGTGCTCTGTGTTTGCAGCACACCATCACATCCTTCTTTTACACCAAAGCTGTAACAAAGATACTTTTATCGCTGCTCAGCTTTTTCACGGCTCCTTTATGCAGCTGTGAGGAATGCCAACCAAGGTGTATGCTCTGAGCAACCAAGGCCATAATGACAGCAACCTCAGTAGCAAGTTTTCAGTTCCTGCAGCAGCAAGAAATGATGCCAAGCTTGTGGGCAACCATATTCCTCATGAACCATAGGCTGCAAGTTTTCCTTACTGTCCTAAATTCTTGTGACATGTTACTGAGCATCAGTGCATGCTGTGCTACACATTAATGCACTCACTGTTGTTCTTATTATATGAAAGATTCATTATGACAGTGGAATTGCCTTAGCAATCTGCAAATAGATGTGAACTCTCTTGAAATGAGACTATTACATAAAAAGGAGATGCTGATGTGACCCTTGCTTGGGCTCTGTTCAAGGTTTCCCATCATTAGCCCGAGGGTGGGAAACTCAGAGATTTCTGCTGTGTTTTGCCCTTATCTTCATGTCTTCTCTAACAAGTCCTGAGAGCTTTAAATAATTTCTCTTCTTTGTCTTCTGTTTGTACCAACTGCATCAGCATTTTGCCAGTTCTACACCTCTAGGAACAATCTCTCTCTCAGGCAGCATCCTGCTGGAAGGGTTTGGGTTTCAGTCACATCCTCTGTGCTGCGACACTGTGCTCCCCCTAAAAAAAATCCTTAAAAGTAGAAAGTCCAGACCTCATTTGTGCTACAGTACTGCACCCTCAGAACTGTTCTAACTTCTGGAAGTTATCTGCACTGTGTTCTGGAGTGAGGGAACTTGCTGATAGTTCACAAAATAAAAAAAGTGTAGCAGATTGACTAACTTTATAGTGTAGCAGCTTGACTAACTTTATAGTATATTGACTTTCCCCCATTTGGATCATCTTTTCAAAGCTTTGGGGCACAAACATACAATCTCTGAATGAGAACAGAAAGTGATCCTCTTTCTGATGCAGACCTTTTATGGCAGGCATCCAACAGCACAGAGCTGTACAAAAAATCCAGGTGAGCGTGGGCACCAGGAGCACTAGGACGCTGGCATGAGCAGCATCCAAACCAGGACACCTCTTTCTTGGGCTTACAACGAGCTCAGACTCCATCACTACGACACCTGTCTTGTTAGCGGTGCCTTGGCACAGTGTGGCACTCGGTTACAACCCACACCTTAGCAGGGTTCCAAAAGGGGCTCTCTTAGTAAGGTTTCCTTCTTCCTAGAAGGAGAAAGCAGGTCCTCCTGGCAAGCAAGATGTACACGTATGAACAATATTGTTGTGAAAAGCTGAAAATAAGCAAACAGTTTCACAAGCACTTACCAACAGTATGTCTGTCACAACAGCCCAGTTGACAGATAAAAATAGTTCTCCAAATGCAATAAAAATCTGCAGAAAAGAAGAAAGCAGTGAATATAGAGACACACGGTGACTACACAGACACTCCACTGACACTACACACTCCACTGACATTCCTTAGTGTGAAGATGAAGGCAGTCTCATCAGCTGTGCCTATCTCTATGAGTTGCTGTACATACCATCTCTTCATAAATTAAACATTTGCTTTGTCTATGCTTACAAACACTATGTTCATCTTAAACAGAGGGAAAGGAACCAGGGAAGGTATGTGAGTTGCTTTGTATCCCTAATACTCAGCAAAAGAGCCAAAAGAGGAAACACAGAAGCACTCACATTAATAAATTGTAATGAACTGCTAAGCCCAAGAGGAGGGAGAAAAAAGCTTGTGAAGAGAAACCTCCACACAGGGTTTAAAAAGTGCTCAACGATCTCCCTTTACACAGGTTTCCAAATGAAACCAGTTGAATATCTCTGTGCCTGTAGAAGTACTGTTAAAGGCTCCTTCAGAGAGGTAACTTCTGAAGCAAAAAGGACTCCTATAGTCAGGCAGCCTCCAAGTCTTGGTGCCCTATGGGAATTCCATAATTCATCACAGATGGAGACCCAGCCATCAGGAAAAAGGGGAAGGGCCCCCAGCTGTTCTTATGCCTGTCTTAGAAGAGATTAACCCTCTCAGCCAGCCCTAGTCATGGATGTGAGCAGGCTCTACAGACTAATCAATATTTGAAGAAAACATTAAAGCTATGCTGTAAAGATGGAGGTAAACTCAGTGGCACAGGCCTCAGCGTCAGATGGCACCTGGAAAATAAACTTTGAGAACTTTGGGCCAAACACAAAGTGAAGTGTGTTGGTAACGTGGTTAGCAACGCTACACAGTTCCGCTTATTGCCAAGCCTACATAATGGCCAACAAGGTCAAACCTTGCAATCCACCTCAAAATATGGCCCTTCACCTTCTCATCCCCAGCTGATGCTCTTCAATCTCTCTCGGAAGATCCAAATTCATCAAGGACCTTCCATTCTTTTTTCCCCTGACTTGAAACGTGTCGTTGCTTAATGTAGTGTTACCGCCTATGAAGTGATCAAAGCAGTGCTCATAGGGAAAATACAGACAAATGTAGAAGTGCGGTTTTATCGCTGTACAGTGGTAACAGCATGGGTTTACGTAAATTCTGTTGGTCGTAGATAACAAGAGATATGGGAGGTCAAAGGGAAACAGGGAGGAAACAAAGAACAAAGAGATGTATTTAAATCCTAGCTGACACTCCAGATATCACAGGATGAAAAGATAACTTTAGAACATAAGGTTCTGAAGTCTCCCGTCTGTTCCTCAATACCATCAGTGGACTGTATGACTGCCTGCCTTCACACACCAAACCACGGATCGCTCTATCCCCTGAATGCTCCATCTCCTTTATATATTTAGTACTTATAGAGTTGTTTCAAGTTTTCCTTTTTCTTCATGATTTTTCAAGTTATTTAATCTCTTCAAGCCCCTAACAACAGGAGCATGTCATGACTAGTGTGAGAAAAAGAGCGTAACATTTATCTGCAGGAAACAAGTTATGTTCTCAACACAGAGTCTGAAGGAATGGGAATTAATGCAAAGCTGTCCATGATAAGGAGATGTGATACTTAGTGACTAAGATCTCATACTGCAGAGAGTAATTATTCCATATGGAATTGTCTTAATGTTTGAGATGCGGCTTTGTTAGCTTTTCTTTTCTCTCCTAATATCCTGTGTGGATTGCAGTTTCAGGGCACCAGAAAAAAAATCAGAAAACAATAAATCATTCTACAGATTATATCAAAGTATTCTGTCCAAAATCAATATCAATTTTATACTTTCCCATGCAGAATAAATGCGGTATGGCTGAATAGCTGGCATTCTCATCCATCCAACTGCAAAACAACTGCAATCTATAAATATGAGAAAGTTGTATGGATTTTTTTTTCTCTAAAACAGGTGAAGATGTCCTGGAAGTTCTGCACTTGGCAAGGGAGAAGTGCTTATGGTGGCAGGAAAGCAATGCTTTATTTAAAGCGTATCTTTCTGGATCTACAGTCTCTCAATATTCCACATACTGTCTCATGTTCTTATTTTAAATTAATACAGAAAAGGTTTTCAGTAAATTCACGCAATCACTTTTGTGACATCCCCATTCTAATCTGCTAAGCGGATCTAGAAACACTGTGTTTTATGGCTGTCACCTTCTCCAGGATCCCCAGCTTTTTAAGAGACAGAATACTTGAAGTTGGTCTTCAAAGGACGTAACCAGAGTAAGTTCCCAAATTTTAAGGAGCCTTTGCTTTGTAGACGACCATTTATGAAAGGCCAACATGGAGAGAATTGCATTGTAATCAACATCAAACACGCGTTCTGCTTTTAAACAGTCACATGTCTAGACAAAAAAGAGTTAGCATGGCTGGACCATATGTTGTTGGGTTGTTTGTCAAAAGCTCCACACCACGCAGGTGTATCAGAGACCAGGCCTGCAGCGTCTCCTCCAAAGACAATCTGCAGGGCAAGACTGTGTCTTCATACAGCAGTACCACTAAAGCTAAGCCTATTTAAATTAAAGTTCCCCCGACACCAGATACAGTCCAAAGTTCTGAGATGCAGGGTTCAGATGTGACTTTCCCAAGCACCTGCAGCACTGCAGACAGCGTGTTTGTTTTCTTTTGGAAGAGAAAAAGATGCAGGCAGAGCCTCCTCTGAGATAACAAAGCCAGATAACTTTTCTTTGCCTTTTCAACGAGCTTTTGGAATCAAGAACGGTGTGTCCAGAGAGAAACCTCATGATGTTACAGTTCACCTGCTCCAACAGAGACCTGGAAGTCCTGCCATATTTATTATGTGCTAATTCGAGAATTCCTGTGCTTTCAAACCTTTATTCCAGCTCTGTCCATAGCTGAGGACACCCATTCGTTCCCTTTCATTATCCACTCAAGACAGTGGAAAGCACCATATAAAAACTACTACATCTGCAAGCCAGTGCATGTGGTTTTTTGCCTCAGTAGCTTCTGTACTGAAGTGAAGCGATGGAGGCAGGTCTGCTAACGTTGGCGTGCCTGGATAGACAGCGAGTGGAAAGCCATTTCCTGCCAGTGTCCTACACCAAAGGAAGACCTGTTCCAGGGGAACCCTCGGATTAGATGCAGCAGCTGGCATGCCACTCCAATGCCCACACCAGCACGACTCGTGTCAGATCCTGTCTGGGAAGCAGGGAGAGGCGTGGCTGGTGCCAGGGAAGGCAGTGGTTAAACAGCCATGGTGGTAAAAATATTAAAAGAAAAAGGTACTTAGATTATGTACGACTTGTTACCCCTGCACATTGCTGGCATTATGTGTGGGAACACCTGAAGCAACAACATCAAACAAAAGATAAAATGGCAAAGTCCCTGTTTATGAGACTAACTGGTCTGCCCATGGGAAGAAACCTACAGAATCCAGTTACCACATCCCGGTTTACAGTTTCCTCCCAGATAACGACATGAAGATAAAATGCTCATTGCAAGGAGAGAAATATTTTAAACAAACTTTGTTTTATCCGTCCTAATAAAAGGCATGGTTGGGAAAGAGTAATTAGAACTGATGCACTGATTCACTCATCTAATACAGACTGGCAAACCAAACACAGCTGTGATGGGCACTCCTTTAAGGGCAAAGGAGAACTGAAGGAGATGCGCAGGATGGGACAATGTAGAAAATGTAGATGGGCAGAAAAAGAGAATGGCTCACTCTTTGGGCATGTATATCTCTGCTCTTGGATTCAGAAATAATCTTTAATTTCACATTTTGCTTTTTGTACACACCGACTTGCAAATCCATTTGCTTTTAGCTTTGGTTTAAAGCTGCTTTTCCACAGGAATACATATTCTGGAGGAGTCAGAAGGATAACCTCCTTGAACAAGTGTTAGAAGCAAAAGAGCTGCAAAAAGACCGCATTGCAGAAAGCTGTTGATGACTGTAATTAACTTTACTTGGATCCTCCTGTTTATAATAATCACAGTAATGGTGGCTTTGGATTCACCATGTTATAGTTAAAATAAAGTTTACATTCAGCTCTCTCTTTCAAGGTGTATTTTGAACTATTCATCATTCATAGTAAGTTTCTGCTTTTCTTTTTACAGAAAACAGAACTTCAGTGATTGATACTTCATGTTGCATTGCCAAAAGCTTGACTTTGAAGATCAGGTCGTGATTTGGGGCATTGAAGGTGACGGCCAAATTATTCTTAGCAAGAATTGTGTGTATTGTACAGTCCCAAGTACACCAATCTTTAAGTATTCAGAGAGCAAAAAGAAACAAGAACACCAGATTAGTCACACAGCATTAAAAATTAACATAAGATTGAGACTTCTTTTGACTATACTTTTGCATATGGACACTCAAGCTTCATGTGGCCAACTAGACAGGCTTACAATTCTCTTTTTCAGTCCAGGCCAAATCTGTACGTCCTGAGTTCCAATTTATGATGCTCTGCCCACCTACCCTCGTCAGTGGGCCAAGTCATGCACACTGGGTCTCACAGGCAGTACTGGAGCAAGGTGCGCAGTGCTTAGCTAGCAGGCCACTTTGTCCCAGTTACTGAAACCTCTTACTTGTCTAGAGAACTGCAGGAATCCAGCAAAAGCAATCCTCCTCCTCCTCCTCCCACTTCCCTGCCTCCCCAGGATTCCAGAAGACATCTTCCTGGTGATAGACAGACTGGCACTTACAAAAGTGGAAAGGATGTTCTTCTGGGCCGCCATGAGAGCGATGTAGAGGCACAAAGAAGAAACAAACATGCTTGTGGCACAGATCAGAGGATCAGCTTCGTTGTTCATTTTCCTTAGTCTTCTTGCAGCTTCTGCCCCAGCAATGACACCCAGGACTCCCGTCCCAATGGTGATGCCTCCGAATATGAGGCTGGTGACAAAGCAAAGGAGTCAGTTAAGCACAGGAGAATTGTACTGTAGAAAAAGTTTGGTGTTAGTGTCTCATTGTTAGCTTACACCTTCAGCTTCAGGGGAATCTTTAGTTGGCAACTTGAATTTTACCCTCAAACCTCTCTACTCTTTCTAAATGAAGTTAGTCCCATGCCTAAACTGCAGCTATGCCTGTGCAACAGAGGCTCTGTCCTGTGGAGCGGGTATTTTCCCATTTACAGAGCTGGTATTACACACCCAGCCTCAAGGAGGACTCTTCCCAGCGTGACCTGGCTTGGACATCCAGTGATTCAGAGGAGACACAGTCATCTTGGTTAGCCTGGGAACCAATTTACTCAGTCATCCTTAAAACACAGATGGAATAATTCTGTATCACAATCTGCTGTCTTGGAAAGAGATCCTATCACACAGAATTATACACATCTAAATTAGAACCCTCCGGGTGAGATGACTCACCTCTCTGACTAGGGGATACAGCTACCAGTACTCAAAACTGCTCAAAGAACACTGAATAGCTAACCAGTGGGATATCCATGTAGAATTTTCTGAATGCAGAATGTCAAGTGCCACCCAGTTTTTGCATCTGCAAATGAATATTTTTTTTTCCCCGGGAACAGCAGTTTTTAAGAGTATATGTTCAAATAGCTATGAAGTTTCAGCTTCCAAAGGTCTTCCTTATATGCTTTTCTCTGTGACACAGGTGAGACCCTAATGGCAAAGCAAGCCCCTTGAAACAAGACCAGTGGTGCCACTGATTGTTTAATGCATCAAAAATTCTACAAGAAAAAAGTGCCGCTATACTAGATAAATTTTAAGCACATTTGTACTCCTCCTGTAAATTCTTCAGGATTCTGTATAGCTTGTTAGAGACAATATAGATGGAACAAGCAGAATAAGTAATTTACAGATTCGTCCAGGAGAGGCAAGCTCCAAGGTGACATTACTTTATCTAAGTATTCACGGAACTGTGTTTAGAAAATTCATGTGCTGTAGACTGCAGCTGAAATAAACCTACAGCTGGAAGAGAAAAGGACAGCCCAAACTAAATCAGAGCACAGTTCAATTGACGGGGAGAAGGAAAGCAAAGAATCCTAATCCTGGGGAAAGGACCCTATGGGATCTTTTAGGGCTTAAGAATGCTCACATACCTCTCTGATCTGTTTGAAGATGTCTGCACAAAGACCAGAATAAAAACTTCACAGTGCCTATTTATCTACCTTGAAAGGACCAAGACCTGAGTCAGCTGTGGCTCTGCTTGAATTTGTGTTTCCAGAGAGTCCAAGTGACACAGCTCTATCCTTACTAAAAGCCTACAACTGCAGAATGGCCAGAGGGGACAGCGTCCTTACAGTATCCCCGAGCAGGTCTGGGAATGCAATCAGTCCTCCCAGCACTGCCAGCTACAGGGCTGACATAGGTGTTGAGATTATTTTTCTTTCGATCCCCCTGGAATAGCAGCCTCAAACAAACCTTATGCTGCCTCTGGCACTAGCTTATGCCAAGGTTATTTTTAAAGCATCCTGCAAGATGCAGCACATGAGGTTAAACTATCAGGGGCTCCCTTTTACTGCCCTGAAGACTGTGTCTGTCCTAGCAACACTACTGTGGAATAATAATTCAGAGGGTGGATTAGAAAACATAAGAGAACCTGAACTATCAGCTTAAAAATTAAAAGTATTGAAACCGTTCTGCTTCCTTTTTGCTCTCTACCCTGACTCAAATTCCTAATTCACTCACTTCCTCAGTGTTATTTGCTATTAAATAAAGTGCTGGTGGTGGCATCCATGGAAAGACAACTGCATTTCCCATTGAGGTACCTGTGGATGGCTTTTCAGTGTAACTTCCACTCGTTTAAAACGGGACAGTTCCTCTCAGAAATCCATCATGAAAATAGATCCTTCTCCCATTGTGAATGGCCCTTGCCCACCCAAAATTTGAATGTCTCTTGGCCTGGACCGTCTCTGTAAGCAGAGCTCTGCTCGCAATTATTCACATGAGCAAACTGTCTTGATTTGATGCAATAATACAATACCAGATCAATTCATCAAGGTTGCTTTGTGCTGGGACTCACAAAGATAGCCAACACGGCAGTAGTTTTCAAACCAGACTAACAGGAAGGCAATGGGGAAGTTACTAAAATGCAGGATTTAAACATGCCTAAATGTGTACGTAAGTTGTGTGAGGTACGAGTCAAGAGCTAACCGAAGTCTCCTTTCAAATGCTGCTTCTTTCCCTGTAACCATTCCTGTTCCTGCTGCTTTCCATTTCACTTAAATGCAGCTGGCAGCATCTTTCCAGTTAACTGAGTGATTATAAGCAAACAAATACACGGGAGTGTGTCAGCACGCCTGGGAGCAATTCAGTCTAACATTCACACCTCCTTGCCTTCACAAAGCATTCACAGTCACATCCTACCTTCTGCATTCGGACACAGACTGTGATTTAGCGCTGTGCAGCGTTTCCCACGTGTATCCAACCAGCCCTGCACAGCTCACCTGTTAGATGAACTGCACGATTCTTGGAGGCACGGCGGCACCGTGCCCAGGACAACCTGAGCCCTGTAGAGGAACATCGGTACCCACAGGCCCAGCGCTCCCGTGACGAAGGCCATGGCAGTCAGACCCAGCGAGGACCAGACAAAACTGCAACTGCAAGACAGAAGAGCTGTGAGCTGTGTGAAAGAACGGGGTGAGGGTGTGCCCACATGCACTGACCTGGATGTCAAGCAAGAACAGAACAGTCCACCCACATATCTCATAGTCAAAATCAGGAATGCACTCTTTGGAAGATACGAATTTTGATGATGTTTTACCTATGAACTTTGACAGCAAAGCACTAATTTGAGTGAAGAGTACAACCTGCTGGTTTCTTGTTAAGTGCCAGTCACGGTCTCTTGTAGATTTTATTGCTAAGTCGTTCTAAAACAATTGCTGTGACATTTTTGATAGAACTATAACGGCAGAGAGCGGGCAAGAATTCAGTGTCTTAGCAGCCAAACTGAAGGGTTCTGCGTGCAGGTTTGAATTCAAGGCCAGGCTGGACGTGGCTCTGGGCAGCCTGGTCTAGTGGTTGGCGACCCTGCACTTGGCAGGGGGGTTGAGACTCGATGATCTTTGAGGTCCTCTTCAACCCAAGCCATTCTATGATTCTATGATTCTATGAATACCTTGGGGTGGATTTCAGGTGTCTGTGAAACCAGTAGAACAGAGCAACTTCTGTGTCTTTGCAGTGGTTAAGGGGCAGTGGTTCAAGCACTCTTTAATTCTAGGTGGTAAAGTAGAAATGGATCTGAGTGCACAGAGAGCTATCAGGCAGGAGGAGAAATGTTTCAATCATGTTGCCTTACTGCCCTGTTCTAGTAGAAAATGAACTTCTTACTGCTCTCTTTCAAGCTAAAAGTTTACAGAAAATCCCCTTGGAGACCAGTGAGGGGCTGTGAAATCTTTAGATGAAATAAAAGTGCTGTAAATGACAAGATGACAACCAACAAGAGGGTATCTTAAGATATGAATCTCATTCTACATCTTTTAAAGATAAGTGGCTCTTGCACTTAAGGGAGCGTGGAAATACCCAGCTTTTGACAGTACGTCCTTGTGCTTTCAGAATCAGCTCCAAAAGGAAAAGGAAAATCTAGTTTTACAGCATTGCTGGAGGTTGTAGGGAACTTCTCTGCAGAAAAACAGCCTTGGCATTAGTCTGGCTGTTGGCTGGCAGGGAGGTCTCACGCTGGTTCGCCTCAGACTGCTGCTGTCGTCCAACAAAAACTGCCTCTAATGAACTCACTGCTCCAGATGCAAATAGGATGCAAATCTAATCATCAATTAGAAAACGCTGGCTCCTGCAGAAGAAGAACACTCCAAAGAAAGTCCCAGAGCAGCAAGAGGAGCGATCTCTTCAACTGAAAAGCGTTTCCTAGGGTCCCCCTGGGAAGCAGCCCGCGGGCACGGGCAGCGCCGAGCGGGGCCTGGTGCAGGTGCACAGCGGCACCTGCCGTTCTCAAAGCGGATCCACCTCTTCCTCCCCGACCTGGGCAGGATTTTCACTGGCTGCAGGGTAACGGGAGGGGGAAACCTGCTGCAGTCAGTATTTGCCTTTGTTCTGCACGTCAGCTGGTGTTGGCTGTAAGTTTTGTGTGGTTACAAGAAGAGGTCGCAGGTTAGCTGGTCAAGCTAGATATGCTTTATAAACCATACCAGGGTCTTGCAGAATCTGACCCTTGCATGAGAGGTGCAGCAGGATCTCCAATCCCATATGAACACTGCTGAAGACACACTGAGCTGATTTTCCTCAGGCACTAAGAACTACAGATAAAGTTACACCTGCAAAGTGAGCACTTGTACCCATCCTCTATGCCAAAGTAAGAGAGAAGGGGAAACCCGGCAGAAAGTAGAACTGGATTTAAACAGGAGCACTCTGCCAGCATTGCTTTGCCTCCTTCCCGCTTGCTTTAGGGAAATAAAACAAAACAAAACCAATCTTTAATCTCTTACACGCTGTTCCTGTAAAAGGGTGGGAGAAAGATTTCATCTGAGCTCTTTCAACCGCCTCGCACACAGCATGTGGAACGGAGGAGCTGAGTGGGATCTGAACGCCGTACTTCGAAGAGCAGAATGGGCATTTTTCAGCTGTTGCTAAAATCACTTACTTCTTGCCAAGTGATATGACGTCTTGACACCAGGTAGTCTTGGCAGCTCCCTGTGTACCGGGTTTTTCGGCTGCTACTCGTATGGAGCCGTAGATGCTCCGTGCTCTGTGTGCCTCTGTCCTTCTCTGGATCCTGCGCGGGACCAGCAGAATCAGAAGAACCAGCGCTAAACCTCCCATGCAAGGAGTGACCTGTAGGCACAAAGCTGGTTAGATCAAGGATATCATTTCCTCTTGTAGCAAGAGCTCCACAGCAGCTCAAACGCAGAGATAGAATTGCATTTCAGAGAATTGTCAGTATGCTCAGAAATCTACGTGACTTTGTCTGTAGATCATAACTGTAAAGAGGAAGAGTGGATTTTGGTGATTTAAGGTGACTTTGGAGGAAGGACAATAAATCTCCCCTCCCCATCATAGAAACATGATTGCTTCCTCTGATTTTAGAGGAAAACGAGATGAAAACCACATTGGAGTACTCTGATCACAAACCCAACAACCAAAGATGCAGCCAAAAAAAACTATTATACACCCATTCCAAGTGTATCCTCAGGTAGGAGGAACATCAGCGCCTGCCCTGGCTGCAGTGCAAGTTCCCCTGTGTCTGTTCTCAGCCATTGGAATGGGCTGCCCAGGGACGAGGTGGAGTCACCGACCCTGGAGGTGTTCAAGAAACGTTGAGATGTTGTGTTGGGAGACATGGTTTAGTGGGGTTATTGGTGGTAGGTGGATGGTTGGACTGGATGATCTTGTAGGTCTTTTCCGACCTTGCTGATTCTATGATTCTATGATTCTGTGATTCCACAAGAGCCAGACATAAATCCTCCACTCATCCCTGCAGGAGCAGCTCACTTAAACACCAAGTTTGTGACCAGTCAGAGAATTGCAATCCCCTCCACCGCTCACCTCAGCACAGTGAGCACGAGTAATCCAAACCTCAGCCAAAATTAGGATTTTACAGCAAATGGCTCGGGCCCAGTGGCAGTGACTAACTCACCCTGAAGGCCCAGTGCCAGTCGCCTGTGACACGTGCCATGCCGGATGCCAGGACGTAACCAAGACCACTGTAAGAAACAGAAAGGGATGATCAGTAGGCGCTAATGAAATTCTTGCTGGCTGAAACCACGTGTCTCACCAGTTAGGGGGAGCACGGGGAAGTGTTCTGTCATAGCTTTCAAAACAGATAAAACAGAAGCAACGCACACGGCCTCTGCTAGTCTACTTGCCAATGGGTATTACGAAGAGAACCTCACCTCCCCAGAGCAGACTTGAGATGGTGGCAATAATGTCCCAGATTTTCAGTGGAATATACATTCTGTAGAATGACTCTGCAAATCCAGATCAAGCAGCCCGCAAAGTGCTCTGTCATTTGCTCCCCTCTGTGCAAGCCATGTGAAATAAACCCTACAGGAATTCCTTTTGTTTTAATCTGGATTCTGGGCTCATCCTCAACTGCCTGCTCTAATAAAGAGTCTGGAACTCTTACAAAGCCCTTCTCTGCCTCTCCTTCAGACACAATGTCAGCTTAAATAAAGGAGGGGAGGAAAGTGCCAGTTCCTCCCTAGGATTCACTTAATAGAGAGATACAAAAAATTGTCAGGTATACAGATATTTGAAAACTTTTATTTTCAATTGAATAAGTAAATAACTCACTCACACATATTTCTCTTAGAATTAATCTAATGTTTTATTCAAAACTTGTTTTCAGAGCTTAGTTTCTCCCTAAAATGTTGAGAGAAAAGTGATTTTTCCTTCAAAGTAAATTTAAAAATAAACCCAATCAGTGCTATTTGGAGATGCTAAGCAAGTGACAAATCCTTCTGCAAGAACCAATGCAGATGTATGTCAAAATCTGTCTAATCAAGGTTGAGGGTACATCAGACTGCAGACAGAATTTCAAAAGGCAGGTCAGTTGCTAGCAAGAAAACCAACCTTCCCACTGGAATGCAGATATAGAAGGCAGACAGCATTGTGGTCCTTTTTCCCTCGTCAAACCGATCTGCAATGATGGTAGGTGCCACTGTGGAATAACTGGCTGTGCCAATGCCGACCAGTCCTCGCAAAAGAAAGAACATCCAGCAGTGCTGCAGGCAGAAGGCATGGTGTGGCCCAAAAAGGCCATGCAAAAAAAAAAAAAAAAGAAAAGAAAAAGAAATAAAAAAGATTATTATTAAAGAAGTGTATGTTAGTGGGTCAGATGTACCAGAGGAGAAATGCAGCTGCCTTTTACATGTCTATAGCTCCTGCATCCACACCTGCTTTGCTCACATCCCACTGCTGTGCTTTCTACCTTCTGCACTGTAGTGACTTCTTAGAGTGACACCACAGAGAACTTCAGGATAAGGTCAATAGAGAGTTCAGGCTCGCTGGACAATCCACTACACCCTAGTGTCATAATCAGGTAGAATTCGGGACAGCATTAAGATTCCATCAGTTGCAACTATAATGCATAGGTGCCCCGTTGCCTAAGCTGGGCTCCACCATCCCATACAGCATTCCAGCACAAAGCCCACTTAGTCCAGGCCTGAGGAGTGAAAGCTCACTGACAGCTTTTCCAAACATGATCAGAGCAGGACTCTATCAAATCCTGCAAGGTACACGCAGGTGATTTCAGCAGCAGCCTCTAAAAAATGAACATACTGATTCACCGATGAATGAAGTTGCTAATGTTACAGCAGACCAGAAGAAAATACCAGCTCCAAGGATGACTTTCCTGTCGTACCGGTCACCGAGGTATCCAAAGAAGGGCGCAGCCAGCATGTAACACAAGACGAAAACTAGAAATCCAAGTGGGCACAAAGACAATATTGGTCAAATTGTTCTTACAGTACTCCACGCCCTCAGACAAACTCAGTTTTTTGTTTGTTTGTTTGTTTTTAATGGGCTGAGTCTGAAGAAATAAACTCAAATAGAAATTTATATATATATTTAAACTATATAAAAAATAAAACAGGCACCAACTGCTCAAGTTCCGTATTTCTGACTTAGAAATTCTTTCATCTTTTATGGCTCACGTGCTGTGGGATTTTTGAAAGGCTGAACTCTAGTCTTCCTTGAACCAAAGACTTTCAGCTTTCGGTTTCACATTTTAGGCAGCTTGCCCACAAGCGGGAGCGAGCAATACCACACATGAGAAGGAACCAGAAAAAATGAGACCGTGTTTTAGGAACAGACCGTATAAGCACAAGGCAAATCTGAATGCGAGTGATGTTGTTACCTGTTTGCAGTAGGCCTGCAGCCCCGTCACTAAGCCCAAAGTATTCCTGTATTTCCAACAGGATCCCTGCAACAGAGTTAAACAATGAATGACAGCAAAGTACACTCTGTTCTTCGTGATTCTACGAATTTGTCAACTCTAATATTGATTTCAAGATGGTTTGTGAGAACCGCAGCACATTTATCTTGCTAGCTTCCATGTCAACCATTACTGTGCCACAAACATAGATACACGGAGGATTAAAATTTCTTATCTCTGTAGATAAAATTCATGATCTTCCTCCAGATAGGTCTCATGACAGTCAGTTTACCAACTGTTGCAATCACAGCTGCTGTGCTTCTTTCTCCCACTTAGTTCACAGCACATAAACAAATTACAGTCCAGAGCTGAACGGACACAAAGTGGAAAAGAAAAGAGGCAGAGATCTGCAGCCAGGATGCTGCTATTGCCATGCAGCCGCCCTGAACATTTCTTAGGAACCTCAAAATGTTAGGATGAGTTCAAAGTCCTCCTGTCAAGAATCACCATTAAGAGCTTCAGTTCATACAATATGCAAATTAATGCACGTAGGATTTGTCAGAATTCCGATGGCCGCAGTCCTCGTTAGCCGAAAGCAGCACAATCAGCCAGGGAAGAACGGCTGAAACTGAAAGTTCTTCTGTTCGGAACACGGTTCCATGAGAGTTTTGCAGAAATTAGCTGAGATATGAAGATGCATTTTCAAATTAACACTTTGTTAGTGGAGGAAGAGACAGAAAAACTTCACCAGAAGTTATTGTTTCTGTTTGTGATAAGCAGCTGACAGGAGTTCTGCCTCAGCTCCAACCATTCAGTGGCTGTGGAAGAGGTTAGAGGAGCTGTCAAAAAGCGAGGAAGCAAGCCACAGAAAGCAACCAACTGAAGGCAAATCCATAGATGCAGCACTTTGTGAACACTGCTGAGCCACAGAGCGCATTTCCATCTCTCTGTCGTTCCAAGGCTGCAGTTCCACCAGCACCTCGCAGTCCCCCCCCCACTCACTGGCGGGATTTGAAGTTGGTGCAGTGTTTTAGAGGTTTCTCGCAATGACTCTCAACAAATTTAGAGTGTTCCAAAGTGAGAAAGTTAAAGTCTGTGACCTCATTCAGCACAACAAATGCCTGCAGAAGGCCTGCCTTAGATTTTGCAGAACTACAACACAGTAATTAGCTGCGTCTATTCTTTCCAGTAGGTGATGATCAATAGATAGAAAGGCTGAACTATGAGAACTTCAGCTTTGAACCTATGGAGTATTCGGTACAAACCGCAGCTATTACAGCGCCTGGCTGGAACCACAACTTCAGCTCCAACGAACGTTCACTCTGAGCACCACTCAAACACCATCCCTCCAGATAACCACAGTAACTGGCCCGACCACATACCAGCCAATGCCAAAGCATGGATGTGAGCAGCTGGGAACAGTGTAACAGAAGGGCAAAAGTCTGCGTGATCTCTACTTTTAGTGAATAGAAGTCTCAATTCCAGCAGACAGTTACATGTAAGAGCAAGTTTAGCACATCAAGATTGACGAAAACTGTCAAATCTTGTGAGAAAACTGAAGAACACAGCTTCTTCGGTGCCAGCAGTTTACTTGAAAATAAATACTTGTGCCTCTCCTTCACTTTCTGTTAACTTATATTTAACGAGATGTTGCCAGGTATGGACAGCCAAACTCTGAGCACTGAGGGAAGAATGCCGCAGCACAGAGCAGAGTGCTGTGCTACCAGCTGCAGATTGTAAGCAGAGTTCCCTCCTGGAATAAGAAGCCATAGAGTTAAGTAAAAAGTGTTGCAGTGATGCTTGGTAACTCAAGTAGACGTCTGGTATTTCAAAGGCCCGAATACAAGCCCCACCTCTGTTCCTGAATGTTACAGATCCCTGAAGTACTCACAAGAAATAGAACATGTTAGCTGGTAGGAGACCTTCACTTCACAGACCTGCTTGAAATGTTAAGCTCCTAGCACGCACAGGAGTCAAGCAATAGTTCAAAGCCAGGAATGAGCCAAATGGCTGCTGGCTCTTGATACTTCCAAGTGCCGACCCCTCCTGCATCCCAGCTCTCACCCAAAGGAATTTGCATCCCTTCCTGTCCCCTACCCTTCTCCAGTGAAATTTGACAGCAGAATTCATACACTGAATTTTTTTCACTAGCAGTCTTGCAGTATCATTCAGCATGCGCCCATACATGCTTCCTTCCCCCTTCATGTGTGGTTAACAAACATTCAGCAGAAAAAGCGTTAACTTCTAAATTCATTGACCTCTCCATTTTTAAAGATACAGACTTAATGTATTCAATTTCTTAATGGTCTAAGTAGTAAAAGTGATTAGTTTGTGTGCAAACACTAGATATTAATTTGAGGTTTTTAAATATCTATGATTTCCAGGCCACTCAGAGGTAAAATACAGTAAGCTCATAAGTCTGCCCTCCAGTTTCCAGGTACGACCCCAGAAGCTGGATGGATGCTTAGGAGTGACTCTAAGAAGAAGAATTCATACCAGCCACAGTTTACACGTGAAGAGAAAAAATAAAACACATTTCCCAGTGGTTTAACAGAAGCAATGCTTCGTTGCTCATGCTTAGGTCAATAAACAAATAGACAAATTAATACATAATCAAAGAATCATGTTTTGGAAGACTTGTAAATTTGGTAGGTGATGCTCAGGGAAATGGGTCTCCATTCTCTTTGCAGAATTATATTACACTCTTCAGTGCAGAAATCATACAAATTCCATCAGCTCATGAGGAAGTTAAGCCTTCCTTAAAGAAACTTGCACATAATTTTCATACTTGTAATGTGGGGAATGACATTGCTGTTCTTTGGATGAAGGAATGCCACATCTAATCTACAGAGCCAAAGACAACACGATAAGCTGCTGTATACAATGGAGGTGTTTCTTAGTCAAATCTCTGTGAAATCCAGACACAAAAAATAGACCAGTTGCTCTGTGTGCTAACGTTTGCTTATAACAGACAGCCTACAAATATGAATCTTAAGCATTTAATAGCATTCTGTTAACAACTAACAGCTAATACATCATTTATTTGCCTTTCAAGAATATAGGTTGAAGTTTCACAGACAGTATGAGCTGCAGGCTAAAGCAGATAAACAAGAAAGATTGAAAAAACATGAAGTATGCTCCTACAGTACAGAATATTTGAAACTGAGGAATAAATAGAGCTGTTGAGAACTGAAATTTCTTTTTCCTCAGAAAGAGGAAACGGACGCTTACCTGGTACAATAAACCAATCCATGAAATTTATTAGGTTTGTATAGCATAGCACACCAACTATCAGGTAATCTCTCTTTGCTGGACTGTTCCTTGACACTGGCACATGTGGAGCTCGTCTCACACGTGCTGCAGTAGCTCCATAATTCTGCTCCTCAGGAGGCCCCCTGGACTGCAAGTCTGTGTTTTCATGTGCACTAGGGTTCTGCATACTTCCCAGTGCAGAAAGTCACCGTATGCTACGCAGTGCTTGCTTAGTGCAGCGAGCTACAAGTCAGTTTTGTGTTCAGGCTATGAGGAACTTCAGCCACGAAGTCATTTCCGGCGACAAAGCCCAGCCACTAAAAACCGAAGTGAAATGTTCCTTGCAGCAGGGAGAACTTCAAAAAAAAAAAAGGTTTTAGTCCTGTGCTTTTGCTGAGCAAAAGTACTGAAGTGCCCTACCTTGAGGACAGTGAAGAACCAACTTAGCCAAAAGCAAAATAATCCACTGTGCTTCCAAGAAATACAAGTGCACAAGTTTGTAATGATCTCAGAGACGCTGCATAGCAAAAAAAAAAAAAAAAAGTAATTAACAATCTTTGCCAAGGTCTCAGTGAGTTGCTAGAGCTGAAAACAGCCTTCCTACAGAACAGAGAGAAAGAAAAGAGATAAGTTAGTTCACTAGATCCGATACCTATCTTGGACTGGAGCCCTCTTTTACCACAGACTTCCTGTGCAGCTCTGGACAAATCATTTGCTTTCTCTGCAGCTCACATCTCAGTCCCCACCACGGACACACATCCCTGCCCTTTAACACAGGGCCACCTCATTTCGTCCCTACCACCTGAGCAGTCCCCTTACCTCCTACCTGCTCTGTAGTGGCCAGATTTGCCCCCCGAACAGAATCCCTTCCAAGAAGATCCTGAGGTTTGAGGTCAAGGCAGCAATTTAAGCAGACAACTCACATTGCAGACTACTTTCTGTTGGAGGTAGGGGGAATGAAACCGGACATGAAAATAAACACCCCACATCACCACACTCACCAGAACCCCTGCTGGAACCGTGCTCATTCCACACATCTGAATTGAGCAACCAGATTTCTTCCCCTTTCTCCTCCAAAAAGAGGTCTGAAAGGGGAAGAAAGGAGAAGAAAGGAAGGCATTCTGGTTTCTCGACTGCGTGTAGACACCTTTCTTCCCTGTCTTTCTTCTGTCCACTCAGACTTGAAAAAGTGCATTTCATCGTTTTTCCAGGACGGATTTTCCTGTTACATTCATCTTTTTGGACAAATAATTCGTCACTTGTCTTTTGAGACATTTTGTGGATTGTCAGCTTCAGAGGGTCTTTTATTTTTTGTACCCTGTTAAGAAAGTTTAAAGTGAAAATCAACAGTAAGAGTTTAAGAGTGAGGCAGCTAAGTGGAACAGTTACAGATCAGTTTATGACTCATGGATGAAGAGAAGACTGCATTGTTGGCTTTTGGTGGGTTTTTTTTAAAGACTGTGTGTTTCACACTACACTGAAAAACAAAGCAGCATCTAGCATTCTCAGCAATCTTGTGAGGTCTGGCCTCTTCTACTTCTGTGTGTCCAACAGTGCAGTATTTCATTGCGTCTTCATTTCATGAAAGTCGAGTTGGTCATGAACCAGAAGCCATGTTCCTGCTCAGCCTAACTTAATCAGGAATAAGTCCACATTCATTTTTTTACAAGAGAGAACTTTTTTTGGTAACATCTTAGCTCTTAACTTTCTAAGGGAGGATTTAGGTACAGACTATGGGCATCTGTCCCCACTCCTCCAAAGGAACTCCACTTAAGTCAGGTTGCACCTGAAAACAATTCACCGTGCCAACTTACCGCATCAGGAAGCGCTTGTCGCTCTCTATTCGATATGACCCCTGCAACTCTTTCTCTTCTACGGGCTACAGAACCACCGGTGACTACCTGCATAATCCATACATCCCCTGCTTTCCTAAGGCAGCGCTGTCAGGAGCCGGCCGTGCTTGGGAGCAGCGGGGAACGTGAGCGGCCGGGATGCGCTGCCGCGCTGCGCCGCAGGGTGGCGCCCAAGTAGCGGCGCCAGGGCCGGGCCCCTGCGCGCACCCAGCCCTGAAAGCGCGGGCACACGCGGCCCGGGCCGAGAGCGGAGCAGGCAGCTGGCCGTGCTGCTGACCTCGCTTCAGGCGTTCGTTAATGCGGCCTAAGCAAGGTGCTGGAGACTCGAACCGATGAACTGCTGCTTGTGGTAGCGGGGGTTTCAACAACAGGAAGAGAAAGTCTGCGTTGTGCTTTTTTTTCCTCACCTTTGTTCCCTGCTAAATCAAGGCAATAGTGAACCCGGGCCGCACGTCCTGCCGGAGGAACATGTTCCCTGTGTGATATCCAGCCACACCTCGTGCCTGTGACCAGGGGCCAGCTCCTCGGGATTCACTGTTGTTCCGGATAGCTTCAGTGCCTCTTAGCTCAAACACATCTTTGTGCTGCTGGGCACTTCCTCCATCACTCTCAGTTCCTGACATCCACTGCCGGTCTCCGTGTTTAGAGGTGGTCACAAGCAGATCCCTAACGATTACTGTTATGCCAAGAACTCAATTCCGCATTCCTACAATGGAATTTCCAGTCTCCCAATTTTCCAAGGATAGGGGCAGTCTAAACAGAAACTGCTCCTCACAAACATCAAACCACCAGCTCCAAATTCTTCCTAGACTCCGCTTTTGATTCCCCTTTTGCCTTCTTCACTGTTTCTGTTTCCTGTTACTCCAGCTGGGTACCAGCACTGCCCTGGTAGCAGCCAGCTCTGTCCTCCGAGCATCACCTTAACCCGCATCCTCTAGAGCCCCGCTCCAGACACCCCTTCGCTTTTCAGCTTTTTGATGCTGTACTCACTGGCATTTTTTTTCTGTCTTCAGCACAGGTTTGTGAGTCAGATCGTCATGTAGGAACTCGGTGCTGAGCATACCACTACTCTGCCACAGCTGCTGGTGCCATACATCACCCTGTGCCAGCAGTGCCCTCCTCTCCCTTCCCCCAGTGTTACAAGCCATGTCTTTCCATCCGCTCAGGTTTTCACTGCTAGGTACAAGCCTACAGCCAAAAGGTCCTCAGTGACTTAGCCTTGCTCTGGCAGCCTTTGTAGGCATCGTTCTCTGATGGCTGTTCTGCCTGTAACTGTCTATTTGTCATTTTCTCTGACCAAGACATTCGTGTTTGTGCTGACAACGCCATGCAAAAAGATTCTGCAGAACTCTGTCGCAGTTCACTTCTGCTATATTGACTACAGGAAGCCACCATACAATACAAGTTAACTTTTTTTAGGTAAGATTACAGCCCATTTCTTTATAGACAAATATTTTTTCTTCCTTATTTGTTCGTTTCCGTCAGTCAGGGCATAGACTGACTGTCTTGGAACAGAGCACAGTGTTTGCCTGCAGAGCTTACGCTAGGTGTGCCCGGTGTGGATGCACTACAAGAAGAAGCTTTTCATCCCTGGCATACTCCTCCGTTTCCGTTCTCTTGATGGTTCATTTAGGCATGCGGTCTCATTGCTGTGTCATGCAAGAAGTCACCAGCAGTTAAATCCTTCTATGGTAGCAGCAAGTTGGAACCTGTTTATTCTACGCTGTTGGCACTAGTCCATGCACACGGCAACGTATTTTCTTACCCCGTTCTGCATCTGGCTGTGGTAGCAGAAGTTGTTTTGATGGCTGAACCTGACAATTGCAACTGAGAGTCCCCAGAGGAACGCACACATTTGGTGACGGTTAGAGCTGGTGGGCTGACACTCAGCAGGCCAAGCTATGGCACTTTTATGCGCTTAGGAAGCTGACTTGTTTCAAACAGAGCATTCAACAGAATTCTTCTCAGCTATTACTCATCGTGGGAGTCCTTGGCCATGACTCATCTGGAGTGTCCTGTCTGTCGAGGCACCCGCTCAGCATCAGGGCAGCAGTCCTGGTGGGTCACTGCTGCGCTATGCGCTCCGCCTGAGGCACCTACCCTTACTTGGCCACAACCCTGCCCTGCGCTGCCGTTCTCACTAGCAGGAAAAAGCCAGTGGTGCCAGTGGGAGGCAGCTAGTGAGGAGGTGCCTTATGTGCTCACACGCAGCGCTGTGCTAACCAACTCAGACTTGTGGAAGCAGCGGACGTTACAGCCACTGGTGCATTCCTGCCAGTTTAATTAAAACCAGGTGAGATGCTGCCAACAAGCAAGCCCTGCCTGCAATGGAGATGGGACAGATCACAGACAACTGATGTGAGAGCCTCCAGTTTCCCCTGAGAGGATTTCAAGTATCTACTACAAAATGCCCTTGAATGTCTTTCCTTATCCAAATACCCCTTCACGGTCAAACATCCTGCGGACTGAGACTGCCACATCCAGGAACTGCTCTGAGGATTTTGCCAGAGCTTTCTCAGAAAGCCGGGTCAGAAGGTCCGTTATTAGTGAACCAAGTTGTCAGCAAGATGGAAATTGAGGATTATTTTATTATCCTGATTAACTCCAAACCATTTCTACATACAAAATAAAATAAGTTTATTAACCCCCTTGAAGAGCAAGCAGCAACAAAATGTATGAAGAATTCAATATGGAAATAACTTTAATATTTGACTAGATCTAACAATACTGGTCTTAGGAAGAAAGAAGCAAGCTGAGTTTGGTATCTTCCCTCTCTCCTGCATCACCCAGACAAAGAACATAAAGTAGCAAAAAGAGAATACAAGCCTGTGTGTGTTTGCAAACATATGTGGGAATGGTCGGCATTTTGAGGCGCAACCCTTATGCGTTTTAAATATACGTGATGGAAGCAAATTCATAAATCTTAAGATCCTACAAATAACTGCTACATGGATTGCCCCAGTACTTAGTAAATATGGTGTCTGACAAGTTCAGAAAAGAATGTTCAACGTAACTCTTCCAGGCAGTCAACTTAATAATGGATGTTTGGACCTACCTGGTATGTTCCACTCCAAGGCGATACAAAGACAACAATGATGACCATGAAAGAGCTGTGCAGGGAAAATGTCTTAGGCATGAAGCTGTGTTTTTTTTAAGGTTTGTCACTGTGGTCTCTGTTTAATTGTGAATGTACAATAATCCACTTCTGGTTTTGAACATACTCTGCACTGATAACACATAGAGGCATACATAGACCTAGACATCAGTACCTGGATTGCATATCTGGAGGAACAGCAGTTTGATCAACAGTTTTAACCAATTACAGATTTGTGATGAGAGCAGGCTACTCAAGTAATGTAATCATGCTCAAAATTCAGCATGGTTTTCAGCTCCAGTTGTATTATATATAGTATATCATATATCATAAAAGGCCATATTGCAAAACCCCAGAGACGACTCCTCCACCAGTGTGTATATTTTCCTTGCATCACAGTTCCTCTGACTGCTGCACATTCACCAAATACTTATTCCCTTACAATACACAGCCCATACTGGCCAGAAAGAAGGAAGCCTCAGCGCTCCTCTTTGACTGCAGTTTGAGAAATTCTGCGCCTGTAGTTTGGTGAATCTGCTCTACCTCAGTGTATTGTTTGTGGCCACATTTAGACAGGATTAACATTCAGGTAATAACTGCTAATGGGTTAAAATAGTGTTATGAAATACTTAGCATATTAGAATTAAATGTAGAAGCTGAATAATCAGACTCAACCATACATGACTGGATTGCCAGTGACTGTTCTGCAACTCTTTGCAGGCAGAGCTAACAGTATGAGCCATTACTCAGTTTGTGCATCACTTGCTTCTGCACACATCTCATGGAACAGCTGTATCACCATGCACAGATCCATCCAGACCAACAGTAGTCATGAGTCCAGAACACTTCACAAGCAGACTTTTGTTACTAAAGAACTTCAAGAAAACCAACTGAAGCACTTGTTTCACTATACACTTAATTGAAAAATATCTGCCAGGAGGATTCTCAATCTGTGAGCTTCAATAGATGTCACATTTTTAAATTACCACACCCTTTGTACCACCTCATCTGCATTTCCAAGTGAAATGCTTTCTCTGCACAGTACTATACACACTCTATAAAGTCCACCTTTTTTCTTATTACTTACATATAATCCATGTATAGTTTTCAGCTTCCAGCCACGCAGATTGTGCGTTTGTCTGGGGAAGGATGCTAGCTCAGCCTCTTCTCCTACACCTTTAAAATTAAGAAGCAAACTGCAGCTGTATGGAAACATCGCGAGGAGCTTATCCACATGTCTCACTGCACAGGTAACGTGCTCCTCAGTTGTATCTGTATGATTTTGCCACGAGTTAAAATAAGAACGAGAGCAAAACCTCTTTGCAAGTGAGCACATTTTGCATTTGCATTGGACAAAAGGGGAAGCGGCACATCACTGGAACAGAGCTTCCTCTTCTAGCTGAGATTTACTCAAGCGCAGAACAGCTTGTGGAGGTCATGAAAAGCGAGGCATTATAGTTACCCTGCGTCAAAGACACTGTCTTGCAAACCAGTTTAACTATTTTTGCCTCTACCATTTCTTTTAACTCAAGCTCACGTTTAATAGTGCACCTGATAACTGGATTTATCACATTTCAGGATTGTGGATGATTCTGCTACAGTTATAGCAGAACAAATGGCTGTGAAATCTGCATGGATTTGGAAAAAAAAACAAAACCCATGGGATTAAATGTCTATTTAACCTATGTTTTGACCTTTCTTCCACGGTGAAACATTAATTCCTAGAAGAGCTATTAGGTGATCACTGCAGTCTTCACTGTTATACACCAGAGGCCTCTTAATTAAGAGGACAGAATAACAGATAAGGTGCCATTTATTACAAGTAATGACAAACAGACATTGTCAGAACAAAAATAGAGGCCTTTCCCTGTGATGTCTCTCTTTCCCTAGCCCTGCTAGCTTCAGACTGAAAAAGAGACTGTTCCACAAGTGAACACAGAACCTTGACCACTATGGAGAATGTTAGAGTTAGGGTTATTCAAAAACTTGAATAAGCAGAGATTTAAATTCGCAATAATCTAATTTAGTGTTGGAATGCCTTTACTTCCCAGAAGCATGTCCAGCACAAAGCAACATAATGGCCACTCTGACTGCTTCCAGTAAGGCAAAGTGTAACTGTGTTCACTGCTTTGGTAAGGGTAAGTACATGAACTCTCTATTGCTGTGCATAATTGCTAGCACTGGGAAATTCTGCCAGCAACAGAAGAAATGTTGTCATTTTGAGGCTCTTATTCACACTAAACCCAGGATGCTGACGTTTATGACAGCTATTCAGCAAATATGTGAAAGTACTGAAACTTATAAAGTGATTTAACTTATAAAGTGGTTTTGAGTGTATAAACAGGAGGGGGTATGACTGTTTACAGGGGTGGACAGTGATAGGACAAGGGGGAATGGTTTTAAACAAAGACAAGGGAGATTTAGGTTCGATATTAGGAGGAAGTTTTTCACTCAGAGGGTGGTGAGGCACTGGAACAGGTTGCCCAAGGAGGTTGTGGACGCCCTATCCCTGGAGGCATTCAAGGCCAGGCTGGACGTGGCTCTGGGCAGCCTGGTCTAGTGGTTGGCGAACGTGCACTCAGCAGGGGGATTGAAACCTGATGATCATTATGGTCCTTTTCAACCCAGGCCAGTCTATGATTCTGTAATTTAGATAGGAAATAGGGATTAGAATATATTCATAGTATCACTGATGGTTACCCACCATAGGCAGAGGATAACTTCCACAAGAGAACCAATGCAGAAAGTGGCCATACTCACTTGCTGTGCATCTTTAGTTTGATTTTAATCAGCTATTGGTAATGAAGTTTGTCAGCTTGGCTCCACCTGTCCAATGTCTCCTTCTGATGAAACAAAGACAAAAAACCCATGAAGACAGAGAAAGCAAGGTGAAGTGTGGGAAGGATGATCTATGAGTTATATCAGTAATCCGGGAGCTGAGCAGTTGGGAAGAATTCCTCCTTTCATACCATTGGACCAGGTATTTTTAGCACTGTATTCCACTAGAAGACTAGACATATTCACATCCTATACTTTGCTATTCATTCATTCCATTCATAGTCTCCTTCCATCCACTCTTTATATTACCAGCAATTTTACCTGGTCTGAAGATGGTCTGAAAAGGTCTTCCATGTAAAATTAAAGGGTATGTGTACACCATTCTTTTTTTCTTGCCTGGAATCATGCTGGTATTTGCACATTATATACATTTTCAATTCAGCATTGTAATACAGACTGGCAGGCTACTAATAACAGGATTTTCTTCTCATGGTTCTAGTAGCTATTTGTCTTTAAAACAAGTTAAGGACCAGTGAAAGAACTACAATTTCTTTTTTCTTACAAGTCAGCAACTCAGCAAAGCCTCTATTCCTTGCTCAAAGTGGCACTTCAGACTCTTTTCATTAATAGTCAATACTTAGTCTTCAGTCACGGTCCTTTGTAATGTAACACTGTTGTAAGCTAAAAATAACACATAGCAGAAAGTAATACTCACACTTGGCCACAAGTCCTATCAATAAGAGCATTGATGTCAGCATCAGCTGGCATATTTACTTGGAAAAAAACAAAAACCGACGAGTTTGTACCAGAAAGGTGCTGTCATGTTTTTGAATAGGAGCATAGGTAACAGACTGTCCCAGGAAGAAAATAACTTTGCCAAGTACTTCTTTGCCTTATCAACAATGGTTAGTAGCCACAATTTGAGGTAAGGGATAGCATCACTTTGCAAAATGTGAGCAAAAACAAAGAATCGAACCAGTTTAAAGAGCAAACCAAATTTTAAAGTGTCGTGCTTTGATTTAAACTGAACGTCTGCCCTTTAAAAGACAGAGCCATTCAAAATAAAATGTGAAATTAGGACATACAAACTAAAGTGAAATGTAGAATCATGAAGTACAAAATACACCTGCAGTCCAGGCTGGCTGTGGAAATGTCAGAGAAAGTCAAATCACCAAACTGGTGGGTGTCTGGAAGTAGTGTCTGGTGAGTGACTGGAAATAGCCCACTGAGTGCTGACCTGGCCTGTATAGCAGCAGCTTCATCTGCAGGTGCAGGAAGAAATGGAATTCTTCAATTGAGATTGTTCAACAAGTTCATTCTGGTGCCTGGTTGTTTGGAGTTGAGAACTCAACAGGAATCTGAAAAAGGAGGGCAGCTCTTGGTTTTCCCCTTTTCCAAACTATGAGTAAAATTAAGCTGTAGGAAGCTTAAGCTTGTGGGAGGATAAGATCTGCTAGTATTAGTATTTTGGAAGTTGAGGGAACTAAAAACAACCTTTCATCTCTCATTAATATCTCCTTTGCACATTTTAATTGAATCTTAGATCCCATATAAGTATAACTTACCAGAAATAATTGGTTAAAAACTCACTAATAAACAAAAGATATCAAGTAATACTTAGCGTCTTAATGACTTAAAAAAACAACAAAATCAAACGTGTGAATACATACCTGATGATCTTAAATTAATGACTACTCTTGTCCTTCAGACTAAAAGAGATGAACATCCTGTCAGGCACGATGAATCTGCTCTTATTCAGGTAAAGAATTAACAATTATAGATGTAAAATATGACTAAAATAAATGATGTAAATTAAGATTTCCTACTTGCCATTTAAAATTGTGAATCAATTATTTAAATATCTAGTTTACACCTACAATAGAAGTACGAAACATGAGAACTGTTTTAAGTTCAGACTCCAAATTTACATAGAAATAACCACTTTCAAGCACATGCCTTTGTTTTCTTCACCTGAGAATTCTGGTGTTTATTTTCTCGCAGTAACATCCCAGCATTTCAGAAAAGGCAAATCAATGACGACCTGCCTCATATTTCACATCCAGTATTCGTTCCAAGGATTGAAAACGGACGCAGCAGTGGATCTCATGACTGCTTTCCATCAGGTGGATTAAACTGATTGTCAGTTAGGGCAGGCGTTGCAGGCAGCAAAGCAAAAATTTCTCAGACTCAGTTCTGTAGAAATACAAGCTAGAAAAATGCATTTCTTCAATTGAGTTTAACCCTTCCCATAACGATTTTGACAGTCAGTGAAGTCATTAATTTCTGCTGCTTTCATCTTTGGTTTGACTTTGCAGTTAATTGTTTTTCACTAATAATGAGGCAAGAAATGCAATGTATTCTCAAAAAACCACGCTCATATTGTCTAAAGTGAACACCTCTAAAGCAGACATCTTGCCCTGGTGCTGACTAATGAGCAAGCAAAGTCTCAGTTTCCTAGCTGAGAGTGCTCCCTCTTCAAGTAACAGTATAAACCTACACAAATAAAGTTTAGAACAAGCTCATTTGGGTTTATGCAGGTCTTAAAGGAGGCCATCCAGCAAAGAGACTGAGTCAGCTCTAGCATGCGGATCCGCAAGGATTGCCTGCCATTCCAGAAACACTTTTACCATAACCATTCTTCTCCAGGTAGCTTAATACCAGAAATCTTATCCGAAAGTCATGTCATGACATGGGAGGTGTCATCCCTTGGTGAATAACTTAGTTTACATCCACATCTCTTCTATCTCCTCTCCCTGGCACAAACAATTATTTTCCACACTTTGTGCTGCTACTGAAACCGTTATCTGTGGTCAGTGACCTATAGGCGGAATACTGCTGGGGTTAAGGAACAAGGGACAGACGCAGGGCAAGGTTTGGACATCAAAGCCATTGTGGTTTCATGTATCGGGGAATGGAAGTCAGGACTAGCTCCAATTTCTGGCTCCTGTCCGGGCTTGCTCTGGCATGTTGGACACATCAGTTTAGCACCACGGCCTGCTGCCCATGTCCAGCCTAACTATTCGCACTCTTACAGAAGAAATAGAGATTCTTAACTCTACAGGGATCATCAAGGATTAGCGTTAACCCAGACAGACTCTGATCTCAGTTGCAGAATCTGAACATTGCTACAATGCAAATAAATATAAACATTTTCATCAGACTCCGCACTGAGGTATGTTCTGAAGAGACGTGTTGGAGCAGCTGCAACTGCCCCGTCCCGGGTTTCTCTGACTGCCATGCCTCTGGTTTACTGGTCCATTTTTTTTTAGGAAACCCCCCTTCTTCACAGGCACACTCACTTCCCAGTGAAACGTGAGCCCAACAACACTTGAGTAAGAGCTAAACTTTTGAACCTGTTACGTAGCAGTAGCCTTGAACTTACACAAAGTATTTCTGGACAGACTGGAGCGCTCAGCGCCAGGTTCAGTCTTCTACTTCATTTATGGGTCATACATAATTGGAAACAAAACAGCTTTTAGTTTTTGTTGCGCTTTTGTTCAAGACAGCAGGGAGCTATGAATCAAAGACAAAATAAGTGAATTGCTGTCTCCTTTTTCCCAAGTTCTCTCTGATAAGCAATTTTCAGAGCATTTGCTTTCATGGTACATTCATGGTAGTGGTTGGATCTTACTTTTCCATACAATATAGGAAGAACTAATTTAGATTTTACCATTCACGTGCAAATGTCGTCAAGGATCACTCTAAAAGAGTCTCCTTAGAGTAAATTTCTTGCATAGCAGGGAATGTACAGCTGAAACAAGTGTGAGAGGGTAGACAGGTACACCACAGCTCAGCAAACTGGTACTTTTTCCTGGTAACAATTTGGATCCAGAATACAAGACTTGAGAAACATGTAGCCTTCACCGTTAAAAACAAACAAACACTTATTTGCTTGGTATCAACTGCAGGAAACTGAAACTTGCAAATGTTATAATGGCTACAACATGGTTCTCATTTGCCTAAGTGGAAATTTTTTAAAGCCTAAAACTGATACCTCACATTGTTATCATTTAAAATGTCTTCTTGCTGATCCCAGCATGTAAAATCAGCGGAACATTGCTGAACATGTTACAGGGAGCTATGTCTGCCTTACCATCAGCTTCTTGCTTTTGCCAAGAAGCTGAAGTAGGGGAGCAGATGTTGCTAACAGTATGAATCCAGACCGAAGATTCTCTCTTGAACAGCAACTCTGACTAGCGTAATCTGTGATTTGTGTTGAGTGAGAAGCTGGGAGAGAAAGTCAAATAAAAGATATTCAAGCAATGCAAGATGCTGAAGGTGACAAAAAAAACTTCCAGAATTTCCTATTCTAACTACAAGATGAACGACAGTGAATATGCCCTACCTAAGATTGTCGCAATAAGGACCACAGCAAACATCTATAAGATCTGACAAACATCAGACAAGAAATAGTTACAGGAAAGAAAAAGTAATCTAAATTCTTCTTGCCTTTCTATTTAATGCAGAGATGGGAGAGACTGCGGCAGACAGGCAGCAAATCAGAGATGGTAAAATTAATTTAAGAAATGAATTTCTCCTTTCCTGAGATCTTTTCCTAAAAAGTACTGCATATTGCCTCACCAAACAATTGGGATAAGGTGTTTGTGCATAAGGAGTATAGAAGTTGGATATTAACAGAACAGAAGATCACTTTATCTAGCCACAGAAATGCTTTTGTCTCTTTGCAGATAGCCAGTTGTGATCAAGGACAAACAACATGAACCGCAAGCCAACAGAGTTCCCACTTCACTGTGGCATGACAGCTTCATTTTCATGATGGGATTCCACAGAGTCTTTACTGCTGTAAAGAAACACTAAACAAGTTTATGTCACCTGCCCTGACCAGCAGTAGACGTGTTCTGCACACAAGGTGATTTGACAGAGCAAGGTTAGGGTACTTCCAATTGCCAGACCTTCCTATAAAGAAACACATATTATTTTTGTAAATGAGGATTAAATCTGCTGGTAGAATAAAGGAATCCAGGTCATCTATGCCTGCTTAAACCGTATCCCTCCTCTTCCAGCCCACAGCCTCTTATGTTCCTCTCAAGGAAATCATATATAAGCCATAGGAGACTTTGCCTCTCAAGTAAGGTGACCTCCAATGAGTGACCTAATGGTGAAATTCAGGATTATTTTGATTATGTTGTAATAGAAATAGAGTTCTTTTATATAACCTTTCAGTCTGCAATGCCGTAGTTAGGTTCTCTATTAATAGCACTGTCAGAAATGTGCACTCATGCCTGAATTGACTCAGGTACAGAAAGTTGAGTGAATTTAGTGCTGGCTTAACTGACACTGTGAACAGAGCCTACCTTTTATTCCTGAAACAGAAATACCACCCAGAATAGTGTCACTTCCCATCAACACGCCTGAATTCCAATCTGGGTGACTGTCTCTTAGCATATCAAGTTTACAAAATGAACTTGCACATGATAGCTTTCTATGTTTAAATAGGTAGGTTGCTTTTATAAGACTGAGTGAGCCTGACTGATGCAATAACAAAATATAAATAAAAAAATACATTTGGGAATTAGAGTTAACCTACAAAGGGAAAGACTTTCACAAGGACTTTCTTTGGCTAAGAACACCATTTATAAGATGAATTTCAGTAACAGCAGCATATGCTGTGGGATGTCTTCTTTCATCCTACTTTAATCATTGAAGAGGACACAGATTTAATCAGAATTGCCAGAATGTCTGAGAATAGTATTCTGATTAATTGTTGGAGTACAGTAATGAAACTCTCGGACTATAACAGGATTTCCAAATTGCAGCAGGGGAAAAGACTTCAGCATTGCCTAATAAAAGCATCTCTTCTATCCTGGGTTTCTTGCTCTCGTTGCAAAGACAAGTTTGATGTACACAAACAAATTCCTCGTAGCAGAAAAAAATGAAGAGGGCTGCTTTTGTGAAAAACATTTTGGCAAAATCGTACAGGATAAATCCTTTGTAGCAACTCCTTGCAATGGAGCAGGGAGTTTCCCAATTTCTGTCACTGATAATAACTGCTCGTCCAATCAGCCAGAAACTGCATTTCTTTAACAATTAACTTGTAAAAGCAGAGAATTCAACAGGGAGACCGCCTTTACCTCACAAGTGCGAGGAAGGTTTTGCTGAGGCGATGTTCAGCCTCCTCCCGCCCCGGCAGCCTGCAGCTCTGCCCGGCGCTCCCCTCACGCCCCGGCAGAGCCTCCCACACTGCAGCAATCCCGCGCAGACTGCAGCGAGCAACTTTCCAGCAGCCAGCACTGCTTCGCTTAGCAAAATAATAACCGTGTCTTCTGCTGGGCGTGGGAGATGGCAGCAACGTGAGGGCTTCGAGTGAGGACAAAACGCTGTTATATACAGCTCCATATGTGAGAACAGCCTTAGAATCATTAAGGTTGGAAAAGAGCACTAAGCTCATCCAATGCAGCTTGTGCAGCGCCATAGCTGAGGACAGCCGCCAGGTACCTGAAGGAAGCTCACGGCTGCTGCCCTCAGGAGACCCGCTGCCCTCAGCGAGGCGCCAAGCTGAAACGTGACCTTCTCAAGATGGCGGCCGAAGCGCGCCTCACCCCGCCTCCCCGCCCCGCGGTCACTCCCAAGATGGCGGCGCGGAAGGGCCGGTGGCCGCCCGGAGTGCGCCTGCGCACAGCGGAGCGGAGTGCAGTGAAATTCCTGGCGGGCGGGGGGAGGAGGAGGTGGCGGCGAGGAGGAGGGCGGCACGGAGCCACGGCCGCGCGCCCCTGGCAGGGACCCTGCGTGCTGTGGCGGCGGGCGCGGTGCGGGCGGGCTGAGGGCCACTCGCCGCCGCCTCGGGCGCTGGGAGCACCGGGAGCCGCGCCGTCCTCGGGACTCACTCCGCGGGCAGAAAGGGGGAGAATGACGGAGCTCCAGTCCGCCTTGTTACTGCGGAGACAGCTAGCAGGTACCCGCGGCTGGAGCCCAGCCGGGGGGGCCGCGAGGAGACGGAAGAACGGTGCCGAGGGGAGGACGGGGCCTGCGGTGGGGGAGGGGGCCCGGCTGAGGAGGGGGCGGGCGGACGGGCGG